>NW_024882487.1:0-267419 GCF_019059575.1 Amphibalanus amphitrite | reverse complement strand
ATCGGAGAGATACGATGTTAAGAAAAAAAAAAACGAGAGAGACACGGACTACCAAGGGATAATTCATGCTACAGGGCTGGCCGCTGGGCCATATGGGATGCACGGAAAGATGATCAAGGGAAGTAACATGCTAGACCTATATGTAGGTGAGGTTGGACATAAACACGAGCAATGGAAAAACACTGTTATTCCCACTTTTGCTAGGGATTTCTTTCAGCTCAACGCTTGCGAGATGCACTTTGGCAATACTATATGAGAACATGCCACATGAGAAATTGGGACTGGTCGGTTGTTGGCTGACGAATTATATTGACATGCCGGGAAAGTTTATCAAATACCTTGCTTTCGCTATAAATCATGCCAGTTCGGCCGCTATGTACACCGAACCGAAGATTTAACCTAAAACGGACCAGCCTGGGTATAAGTTGTGATTTACGATTGAACTATAAGCTGATTGACTTTCTCAGTGTGAATGTACTCGGAAGTGCAAGCTCAAAAGTTATAAGAGGATTAAGAAAAACCCTGAAGTGAAAAGGAGTCGAAACTGACGCTTATATGCTTTGTGGTTGTCATTGTTACAGCCATACTGTTTCCGTTCTTCGTGGTCTTGTCAAATTGTGGGAGCCATCTGTTTCTACCAATAAAACTGATATCTTGCTCAGTGGCGGATCCAGGATTTCGTCAAGGGGGGGGGGGGGGCATCCGGTATTGTGGTGCCCCCTGGAATTTGGTGCTTCCCCCTAAAAAATCTACGGATTTAGGCCACTTACTTTTCGGGATGGTGCCCCCTCAGACCCGGGGAGAGTGCTCCTTCAGACCTCGGATTTCGGAATGGTGCCCCTTGGAACTTGAAATGGTGCCCTCGGACACCTCGGAATGGTGCCCCCGGAGACAGACTTCGGGATGGTGCCCCCGGAGACTTCGGGATTGTACCCCTGTGCCCTCAGACCTCGGGATGGTGCCTCCAGACCTCGCGATGGTGCCACCGGAGACCTCGGGACGGTGCCCCCGGACCCTCGAGATGGCGCCCCCTACGACCTTAGGATGGTGCCCACGGAGAGCTGGGGATTGTGCCCCCGGAGAACTCGAAATGGTGCCCCCGCGGACCTCGGGATGGAAATAGCCCCATCCGAGGCGTAAATGGGCCTCCGGGAGACCCCGAAGGCGAAAACGGTACCCTATTCCAATAGACCTTCTGGATGGTGCCCCCTTAGGAAACCTCTGGGTTGAACCTCCCGTCGGTGACCTCCGTGATGAATTAAAAAAAACCTCCGTGATGGTGCCCCCGAGAGGCCCAAGGGAGAAGGCATGGCCCCCATGCCCCCCCCCCTGTATCCGCCACTGATCCGCCACTGATTCTAACCTCCTGCAGTAACTTACAAATGCACCCCTGTTTAAGATGTTTGATTTTGGTGCACACAAAAAAATATTAACACCGAGCTGGTTTATTTTACACCAAAGTATTTCATGAATATTGTACAGAGACTACAATTGCGCCGAATGCACTATTTAACGTCAGTGGTATTTTCAAAAGAATGATCGTACACTTCCATAACACATCCCTTCTTTTTTTTATCAAAGTAGAAATGAAGGTGGTTAGTTTCTCAAACACCGTTGAGGTACAAAAAGTATATCTAGACTATAAAAAGATGGGATCAGTTTATGTACACCGAAGAAGGTATTAAAACGACAGCAAAGCGGTACGTTTACACCTTGAGGCCTATAATTACCTTGTAAATACTTTTAAAAGACGCCCGTTACTTTTTAAAGGTGTAAAATATCCGTGAAGGTGTTCTCAAAGTAGCTTACGGGGGTTTCCTTTCGCGCATGCGCAAAAGGACGAATGCGCGTCCGCGTTCGCCGCCATTTTTTTCTCAGTCTGGTCGGCTGAGGCGTGGAGCGCATTGGGAGTGCTCAGACCATGAAGAATCAGTGGTGTTTATCGAATTGTGCGGTACATATTGTGGAAATGAAGTGGAGAACAGAAGTGGAATGGTGGCTGCAGACTGCAGATACAGCAGTAACAGGATGACTGAGGCGGAAACGTGGAGGAGGCTAAACTGTTTCGAAGCGTCCGGTTGCGGGAGCTTTTCCTGCGTGCGCCTGTCGCGAAGGTAAGTTATAACCCTACTCCGGACGGGCTCTGGAAGGTTCGGAATCGGGCGGGGGCTTTTTCGACCCCCTTCAGATCTCGAAAACCACTAATCGGAGTGACAAATGGGGCATTCCACGATAGATCGTACCAGGCCCGTCACCCTCATCTCTCAGATTTGAATGAAAATTGGTACCAGGGGCAATCATAGGCTCCAAAAACACCTGCCAAAATATCAGACTTCTCAGATGAAAACTTTTTGAGTTACATTGCATAATATTTTCTCAACTTCAGATTGTAAGGGTGAGTTTGATGAGCTATAACTCAAAAACGAGCTAAGCAAGCAACAAACGGTTAACAGTTTTGAACTAACGATGAAACAAAGATTAATACAGTATTTTTAAAATTGGAAAGAAAAGCTTTACATATTGAAAAAAGTCCTAATATTTTTTTAAATTGTCTATAATGGCCCTTGGGACCAAAATTTTTGCCATTTTTATTTCTTCAAAATAAACCTCAGGCCCTTCAAAATCGACATGCAAAAAATTAGAAAGGTGTTCTTTCTATAAGTTCCTCATTTAAATGTACAAAAATGGGTTTCCGGGGGATTGGTACGACCCCAGCTCGCCGTTTCGCCTCTAATGGAGCTAGAACCTTGCGGAAAAAAACGAGCATATGCGCAGTTACAAGATGTATCGAATGATAACACATTTTAAGGTCTCCGGTTCATTGGTGACCCCTGAGGTCATTTCAAGTGACCCAAATTACGAGTCCGGTTTATGATGAATAACTTCGCAACAAATGGTCGCAGAGCCGCGATTTTAGCATCTTTGTGTTTGCCTAGCTCCGGCGCGTCGAATGGTATACTGTTTGTTCTGGTGAGGTCAGCTTAAGTCGCTGACCTCGGGTCAGCACACTGCCGTGTATTTGGCTCCGCGCCCCGACCGGGCGGCCCAGCCGGCAGCCAGCCCCCGGGCATCACGTGACCGCCCGAGTCCGCGGCAAAGCCAACCAGCGCGGCGCTGGACAGCAGCGCCGCCACAGAGATGGTTAACAGTCGGGTCAGGCCACGAAGCTGGGTGAATGAGATCATATTGCACATCATTCGATTCGCAAGGTCTTCCCGAGTCCATTGGCAGCTTTCCCGTCTCTCTAGCTCAATTTCAGAATCAGAATCAGAATCAGAATGTTTATTAACGAATGATCCACTTCACGCTGTGGCTTTTCACATCCGCACGTCAAACACAAGCTAAAATAAATGACAGATGGGCTACCATTTCTACACAGTTCACACACTCACACGCGCTCACGTACGAGGCTCAAACACTCGTGTGGACGGCTGTCGCTCGAGTTTGGGCGTCACCGCTTACAAATTTCTTCACATTCGCTTTCGTTACGATGCCATTCGAATGTTGCAGTGCGCTATCGTAATCTATTACTCCACTGTAGTTCAGTCGACTGCGACCAGCCTCGGTTCGAATCTGAGGCAGCAGCCGCCGCTCAGCGCCTCGCGTGTGGTGCTGGTGCCGCTGATTGGCGGTAGGACCGATAGTGCGGGCCAGGGATACGGGCAGTTGGTACGCGATCAGACGGTGCACAGCCATCACTCTATGATACTGAATGAGATGATCTGCTCTCAGCCACCCAGCACGACATATCACGTCAGCAATATGCTCGTGTCTACGACGGCCGCTCAGCACACGTGCGGCAAAATTGATCAGCTTTTGAATGCGGTGTTTTTGAGTTTGTCCACAAATGCCATAAACCGACAAACAGTATCGGATCGTTGAGAAAACAAGAGCAGTGATGAGATATTTGAGAGTGGCGAGGGGAATGACATGCTTTGCGTGATTGAGGGCAATGAGCATACCGGTACATTTTGGCACAAGCTTGTTGACATGGCACTGAAAGGTCAGGTTTTTGTCCAGCGTCACTCCTAAATTACGCACTTGATCAGCACAGCTGATCGTAGCATCGGCAAACTTGACTTGCACGCTGGGAATGTCACGGAGCATTTGCTTCGTGCCAAACAGCATAAGCTCGGTTTTCGCAGCGTTCACTACCATTCCGTGGTCACAGAACCAATTTAATAGGCACTGGAGTGCGGTCTCGATTGTGCTGATTAAGTTAGGTAGTTCACACTTTTTGCCGGTCGTCCAGATCTGCGTGTCGTCAGCGAATTGGACAATGCGGACATTGTCTGGCACGTACAAACATAGGTCATTGGCGAAAATAGACCACAAAATGCAACTCATAGATCCTCCCTGATACACTCCTACAGAGTTTTCTCTTACATCCGATCTGGTTTCGCATCCGGAAGTACTCGCGAGTTGTACATGTTGGGTGTGACCGCTTAAGTAATCCAAAAACCAAAATGGTTCTATGCCGTAGAGACTGAGTTTGTCGATAAGTTTTTCGTGAGACACCATATCAAAACATTTCGACAGATCGACCATAGCCCAAAGTGTCACCTCACCAGCGTCCATAGCACGAAGTATATCGTCGGTAACGACGTGAAGCGCTGTTTCACACGAATGGTGTTTCCGATACCCGTGCTGTGACTCGCTGAACAGATGATGCGACTCCATGAACTCAGTTAACTGGAGCTGGACCGCGCGCTCTGTTATTTTAGTGATGGCTGGTAGCATCGATATCGGTCGTGTACTGGACGGATCACAAACAGCTGTTTTCACTTTTGGAATTGGCGTGATAACGGCATGCTTCCATGATGAAGGAACACGGCCTGTCTCTAGGCTGGCGTTGATTAAATCCAGTAGTATGTGTCCAAAACCTGTGAAAAAAGTCTGCACCATCCTGACGCTTAATCCGTCTGGTCCCTCAAATGATGACGTTTTCATGCCTTGCACAATGGTCCACAGCGTCCCCATGGTGATCGGCTGTACCTTGAGGCCGCCAGTGTTCACCCTCAGTAGGCGCGTGTAGACGGGCTCGGTCGGCGCTGGAACCGTGGCTGCCAGGCTGGGGGCTACAGAGACATAGTAGTTGTTTAGTGCGTCGGCGGTGAGGCTGATAAGTGACTGGGTCTTCTTCGAGCCGATCACGGGCCGCAAGACTCTCCACATGCTGCTTGGACCCGCTCTGGCCAGCTGCTCTTGAAGATGACGACGGCAATCGGCACGGATGGACGCTCGCGCCAGCCGGTTCAAGTCTTTGTAATCCTGGCGGCGACCGGTCAAAAGTGCAGTTCGTCGGAGTCCCTGAAGGTGGCGGGTGTGGTGTGAGGCAGGTGGGTTTCCTGGCGGCCTCTGGATGATTTTCCTGGATGGGGCTGCAGAGTCCAGGAGTGGCTTGAAGGCTTGACGGAAAGCTGCCCACTTCTGTTCCGGGCCCTCCGCTAAGTAGAAGGACGTCCAGTCAGTGTTGAGTAGGTTGATGTTGAACTGGCCGGTGTCGACACGAGCCAGCGATCGGCGCACGATCGCGGGCCCTGATCGACGTTTTGAATTCGTTAGTCGTAGGGCAACACGGGAGAAGTCGTGAGGTGTACCGTAGTGACACCGTGTCACCCCTGCTCGCGTGACGAGGTCGCTCCGGTTGGTGGCAAGAACATCCAACAGGCTCCCGGCTGGCCTGTACGTCGGCTGACGGTTGTTACGGATCTGCACTAGATCGTGTTGCGCGAGGAGGGCTCTGAGGCGGTCTCCTGGTGTGTTGTTGCCCGGTTTCAGAAGGCAGCAGTTGAAGTCACCTCCGACCAAAATTGTGAGGTCAGGGTGGGTGACAATCATGTGCTGTAGCTGAGCCTCGAAGTCGTCCAAGTCGGCGGTAACTTGTTGAATGGTATTCTTTGGTACCCGATACGCGGACCCCAGCAACAGGCGACGATGTTTACCAACACGAATTGTAATCCACAGGATTTCTAGGTTAGAATCGCGTACGCCAGTCACTGGTGTGGGTTGAACTTCAGCCTCATATGAATCGCGGACATAAATGGCGACACCTCCATGACGGCTAGCGGTACGCCCGTTAGTTGGGCGGTCCTTTCGGAAGATTTTGTAGCCAGTAATGGTTAAAAGTCTGTCTGGAATACTGGCGGACAGCCAGGTTTCACTGAGTAGCAAAACATCGAATGAATAAGTGTCATCGATGTCGGCACGGATGTCTGGAAGTTTCGGTATGAGGCTCTGAACGTTGAGTTGACCAACGATGAGATTTCGGTCACCAATGTCGCCGTGCCTCCGCCACTGCACACCGCCCCTTCTACCACGGCGCCTGGGTGCGCCCCTGCCACCGCCGGCAGACCGGCTGCGCGACCTGTCAGTCGCACGCGCGGTGTCAGTGATCGCTGGAGGCGGGGCAGCCGGTCCTCTTGCAGGCGAGGGCGGCGCCGATTGCACAGCAGCCAGCGCGCCGGGCCCGCTCCGCCATGGATCGGGAGCTGGGGCGGCCACTCGAAGCAGAAGCACAGTGTTTAGCAGTAACAGCACGGCGACCAGTAAGTCGAACATCCTCAGCCAGACACGATTCCGGATACCTCGCACATGAGCGTCTCGCGATCGACTAAGACGGTTCGTTCGGTT
Organism: Amphibalanus amphitrite; assembly: GCF_019059575.1. Lineage (NCBI taxonomy): Eukaryota > Metazoa > Arthropoda > Thecostraca > Balanomorpha > Balanidae > Amphibalanus > Amphibalanus amphitrite. The sequence continues at coordinate 260,786 of NW_024882487.1, read as the reverse complement.
TATGGCACGTATCGATTAAATTAGATTGGCACTCCACAGTCATTCAATGGTTCACACACCCACACACACTCCGCAGGTAAAAGCTGATGGTTTCGGGCGAAGGAGAGCCGCAGCGCTGCGCACCGTGGCGCTGCGCGGAGCGAACTGATCGAGAGTTATTGACGAAAAACTCTTATGACCCTAGTGACGTACGAATGACGTCACGTAAGGTCAACAATGCAAAAGTGAGGCAAAAATGACTTCAATTGAACTTTCAGTAACCAGTGATGTCACTAGGCAGTTTTACCACACCATTTGTAGGCTCTCTTCCGAAATCACAATTCGAGACCATTACGGTGACGCAAAATAAGTACATTTATAGAAAGAACACCTTCCTAATTTTTTGCATACTATTTAAAAATGATCCAAAAATGTTTTTAAGTAAATAAAAATTCAAAAAAATTTGGTCCCAAAGGCATAAAAATGCAAATGAAAGGAAACTCGAGGTGTTATATATCAAAAATAGTATATATTTCAAAATTTAAAAAATGCATATTATTCTTTGTTTCAATGCAAGTTCAATGCCGTATAGCATTTGGCATTTAGATTATCCGTCTTAGAGTTACAGCCAGCCAAACTTGGGGCTGCAACGCAAGATCCAAAACATGTTATACACTATAACTCAAAAACCACTCATCTGATAAGCCTGAAATTGTTACAGGAGGATTCAGAGCCCCTGATTACCCCTTAGACCAATTATCGTTAAAATCCGAGAGATGAGGGTGTCAAATTGGAAGAAAGTGGTACGATCTATCGTGGAATGCCCCAAATGCTAAACGGCGTTTCGCGGCGGTGGCCGGCGGGTGGTCCACCGGCCGGCCGACCGGTGAGCCTGAGGCCGCCCACTGGTCACGTGACCGGGCGGTCGGGCGGACGCGTATTTACAAATTGCAACCGAGCTCCGCCGTGGGGTAAGGTGGGCAGGGGTTTTTGCACTACGGCTGCGGTTGAACTACCGTCTGTGGTAGAAACTTCAGGATGATGGCGCGTTTCATACGAAATCTGGCGCAATGTTTGTTTGCTTCTGAACTTGTATTGTTATTGCTGTGAGCTCTTGAAGTGGGAGTGTTTCAATAACAATTTGTGGATTATTTGAGTTTCTTGATATAAAAATCGAATAATATTATGAATCATTGTGTGGAAACTGCAAATACTGATATAATCAATTGCTTAGTTTGGGAATTGATACACATTTTGTAGAGGTTTGTCTGGCAAATGGTGTAACAAACTGAACCTTCAAGCCTATCATGATCTGAAGCTGTTGTAAGTTGTAACAAATCAAAATTGCTTTGATGTTCCATAGTACCTTGTTGGAAAGATTGGAGCATGGTTCAAGATGATGTGTAAAAATTCAAGATTTGTGCAAAAGCTTATGACTGAAGAGCGAAAACAGTTCTATATTATGATGGCTCAATCAAACTTGGAAATGGACGACAAAAGTAGTTTCAACATTCCAGCATGTGAGATTGTGAGAATAACTTCAGAACTTCATAGTTCTTGTAGTATTGCATTTTTCTTATGTACAGTTCTAGGTTTTGTTAGGGTATTTCAATTTCAATGTGTCAGTTGATTGAGATATAGGTGGATTGCGGACAAAATTTAGAATCATTGCATGGTAGATAGGTACTTGTTCGGTAAAAAGGTGTGTGAACTGATGAATGCCACGAGAAGGTTCTTTTATGATTTAATATATGGTCATTTACAAGCTTACTAGCACCTAATTATTGAATCAAATCGAAAGTATTTGTTATGAATGTAAATACGTACCTGCAAAATATGTCAATAAATTTGTGTGATGTTGACCAGAGAGCTGTATCATCTGGGTATTTATGTTGCTTCTTACATTAGGTGTTAAGCATAGTAATTATGGATGAACTTTGTGCCAATATCTTCAATGCACAGTGTATGTAGCATGTCTACAATCCTCACTGAACCTGCTATAGCTATAGGCATTTGGCATCAGCAAGACCAAGGGCATGAACTTCACAGTTGCAAAACCCTTTGTCATGTACCACCAGTCACTTTTTTCCCTTAAGGTGCACATGGCAGTGTACACAATACCTAATGCGCAGAGGGCCTACGCAAAAACAACAAAACAAAAACAACAAAAACAATTATGGTAATATTCCAATAAGTTGGACACCTCCCTGGGCGTAATTTTCCAGGAAGATACCTCTGGAGGTGTTGTGGTAGCTTAGGTTGAATTGGGTTAAGTTAGGTGAAGTAAGGCGGTTAGGACCAGGTCAGACCGTAAGGCCTGGTCAGGTTGATTTTAATTTAATCTTTCATTCTAATTTGACATAGATACCTATTACCTATGTTTTTGCTCCAGACTGAACTTCATTAGGTATTGAGTTAATTTTGTTTTGTTTTTTATCTGTCTTGTTTTGTGTTTTTGTCCCTTATGTTTTGCCCCATATGCAAGGGTGGAGCTTTTCCAGGGAAGGTGGTGGGGCAAAAAGCCGTCAAACCTGCAATGCTCGGTTGTTAAGTTAGATTATGTGCAACACTGAATCAATTCTTATAATTACAGAACTAACATTTTGAATTACACAGACATTTCAAAGCTCCTCAATGCGAACAACATAGTGGTTTGCTAAGCAACGAAGTTCTACAAATCAGCAAAAGTTGGAGGGGCAGAACGCTATTTTTTCTCGTGACAGCTTCGTAACATGTTACGAAGGCACCAAAATAGAGTTGCAAAATTTCCCTACCGCACTACCGGCATGCCGGTAATTTTTCACTACCGCAGGTTTTTTCGTGGTATTTGGCATATCCTGCCGGTAGCATGCCGGTATTTTTGATTTTGCACAAAAAAAATTATCAGCATATGATTCAAACTTTGGACACTAAGAGGCTATTGAATTGTAATAACTAATAACAGCAATCTTAGCCACTGCAAAATACATTTTGTGGTAGAAGTTCCATTGGTAAGGGTAATTGTACACAACACATGAACCTCAGCATTTCACAGGTTTGGCTCTAATAAGAATTGTCAAGAATCTACTTTGGTCTATCAAAGGAAGAATACTCATTCATGTTGCAAAAGCACAACCAATTAGTAAGTCTAATGGTAGGTAATAGGTATAATACAATAAAATAAATTAATGTTAATGGCAACATTCTCTAGGCAAAAGGCAGAATCAAAACAACACAAAACACATTGTTTGGAAACTGGCCTTGAGTCCTGAGATGTGGTCTGAGATACTCTACAAGGAATTTGACACTGAAAATCCAGCTGAAAAGGCAGGTGTTAGGAAGCCCTGATCCTAACTTCAGTCCCAAAATGAAATGAAAATGAATTAAACTGGCATTTTGTCTTATCTTTACAAGAAAACACAACATGCAAACCAAATGAATACAAAGTGGCGCAATATGATCAGCTGATCAAGCAACCAAGGATTGACTTTTAAGATCCTCTGTCCCCTAAAAAAAAGATGTAAGCTGATGACGTAATATTTATTCATATGCCCTTTCGGTTGAATTACTCAAGAGAAGTGGATTTTCTTGTAGTGAATAACTTTCACAGTGTTGATTTTATTGGATTTTCATATCGTGTTGGATGATTTTTATCAAAAAAATCATTCACGAGGCAGTAGTTTGCAGTCCTAAAACTTTTTTTGCAGTGTTTTAATCAGCTGGTTAAAAACTGTGTTATGGCGCATCTGTTTCGATCCTTTATAACCTTGTGTTTGTTCCCGCGTTTGAGATGGGAGAGGATATTATATCGTTTTTATACATATTATTTGGTGAGTTCTCAGGACAAGTGAGTTATTAACACATATTTTTACATGATTCGTATCTTACTCACGAGCCAAGCCATGGCGGATAGGAAAAAGCAGATGTTGATCTCGCTTCCTCAGTTAGGAACATGGCCAAATCTGTAGTTTTTTTATATTGCGATTTATGACCAGCTATAGTTCATTTTAGGGTAATGTGGAAAATAAGAACGCTTGTGGTAAATGTGATTGCTGCTCACTGTGCAGTCTTCAGGAACACATTTCAGTAATTCAAGTTCTTTTTGACCTTGCTTTTTTGATGAATGTCAGTTGGTGACATACCAGGGAAATAAGCTAAAATTAGAGCGCTCTATTTATTGCTCCTGCACCATGTTGAAGAGATACCCCTAAAAGCGTGATCTTTTATCGGCCCTTACGCAGCAAGGCAGTAATTCTCAGACCGGTGGATGGTATCAATAGAAAGAGAATGCGTCAAAGATTAACATGAATTAATTAAAATAACATTAAAATGTTAATTAAGCGTGGAAATTAGTCCCAAACATAAGCTAATTATTGCTCCTACCTCGGCGACGGCGCTCCCCGCAGTCGGCGGAGAAGCTAAAATAAAAGCCACCATCCTCCTCCGTAAGTCAATTTTAGAGCGGCCGAGTGGGCCGATGCGGGGCCACCAAACTGAGGTGAGACGTGGCTAGTAATTGCAAACCGCCATAGAAATCAATATCTTAAGACGTACAATATGGGATGATTACTCTGAAGCTGGAGTGAAAGCATGAGTAGATTGCAAGAAACGAAATGCATAGATTGGTTGAATTATGTACAATAGGCACAGCTCAGATGAAGCCATTTCTATGATGTTGACATATGACATAACCCTTCCTCTCCTCACCTATGACCTAAGTGCATTGGCAGTTACCGGCATAGTTTTTGAGCACGAGTGTAATTCGCCATCGGACCGCAATACATGTTGCTAGGCTGCTGCAATTACAACGAGCATACGAATACTGCCTTCATTTGTAGACGTTTGTTTTTTAGGCGGTCTTTGACGTGCAAGGGGGCATACCTGTCGACAACTTGAGTTTCTCCGAATTTCAAAAACTCCCAGAATTTCAATTCCTTATGCACTGTTGTAGGTACAGCTATGTTCACAAGTTTTCGTTTCTTCCTGTTCTAAAAAGGATGATATTTGTCGATTTCGTGCGTCGCTGATAGGAGGGTGCGTTTAATAATTAGGCCCAACGCTTTCTGCATCCGCGAGTACCTTCAAAAGGGAACAACAGTTTCCATTTATTACACTATGGGACATGTGACAAAATGACCACTGGAACACGCATGAAACGGAGCTCATATTCCTAAAAATGTCTACAATCACTTCTTTTCTGACACTATTAGCAAATACCATCTCAAGTTAGGTGGTTGACAGACAGTCAATGGAGATCTGGGGAGACTGAGTGATGCCAATTCACCACTTAACTGATAATGAGGGCCGAGGGAAGAGAAACATGCAACATGCACAACTGACAACTAGACAAGTGACAAAACACTACCACTATTGCGCAGTGCACAACAAATTACAGCAGCCAGCCCAAAAATGCTTTTGGTGGCTAATTGCAAAACAAGTCACTAATAAATGTCTTAGTTGCAGCTGAACACTGCACAATAATCACACTGTTCACACATTGAGTGAGATGCCACAGGTGGTTTGAATCACACTTTGGTTCAACTGCAAATCTGAAGTGTTGTCATGAGGTTCATGCCTCCATGATCACAGCACTTTGGTTGTGGTTGGCATAACACTTGTAGTCTGCAGAGTTCCACATGAACGGCAGACACCTCATCTGGTGGTCTTCATGTTGCTCAACTTCTTCAGGAGGCAAATGTCGACCACCCAGCGGAAGCATGGTCCTGCAGAAAAGAAAGGTAATGCATAAGGTACAAACATTATCTGCTGAAACAGCTCCTTCTGTTGGCTGTTATTAAACTTTTAACATAGGTAACATAACAACATGTATTCCATGTATATTACATTTGTTGAAGTAAAATACTGCCGGCTATTTCAAAACCAGAAAATGAAATTATATTGTGGCATAATTCACCTGCTCAGCTATCAGTATCAAATAATAATTAATTTAATATTTGGCATATTCTATATAACACATTCATAGTATATTCTACTTCACGTCACAAGGACTCACAATCTTTCTGTTGGGTGTTTGATTGACGCATTAACTAAGTTTGTCTTAGGTTTTATTATTGCAAAAAATTCATATTGCATTATTGTATCAAAATACTGCCAGCAATAACAAAACAAGAACATGAAATGCCAATGAGCAAGCCGCCTTTCCTTAAAAGTTAAAATGGATTACTTTGAAAGGAATTTTAGTTTCTTTTAAGGAAAAGGAGAAATGATTATCAGGTAATTATCAGAAAACCACTCAACCAGCAAGTGGCTGGGTGGTTTCACAGCAAACATCAAGCCAAAACATATGCTTACATCTATCTAACAATTGAGCCATTTGACTACTGCAAGGATATGTGAGCAAAATAAGAATCCAATTATCCAATGTTGACTTCCTTGCAAAGTTTATGCCTTATTTTATGAAAATGTGTCACTAGAATATGATACTAATCATCGAATATTATTTAATTTACGATTTATTTCGATCGGAATGCACATGGAGTCCCGCGCCATTTTCGTCGACGATGAATATGATCGTGTTTCATGAAGAGATAAGGGGTTTCAATGGTCTTTCAAAGCAATAATTTGATGCAAAAATTTGTAGGAAATAATATGAAGCTGGTTCAAATGGCCATCAACCATTTAAAACACCGAAAATACTCACAACTCCGTCCCGACGACCACGCAGCACCGCGCACGCCACACTACTGGCACAATGCCAAAACTGCTGTCACAGCGTAAATGTTTTTTTTCTCGATTGCAATTGTGGAATTATTTATTAAACAGAAGATGATCTTTCCGAAAAACCGACTGATTTCATACACAGATGCATGGAAAATAAAAAAATCCCGGTAAGTTTATTTGTATTGTTTTGTCGATTTTGACATGCTCCTAGTTTGCAGCCATATTTCGATATGTTCTACAGGGAGTTCAGAATTATTTCAGGACCAATCTTTTCCTCATTCATTTTCCCGTCGATCATGAAATTTTTAGAGCGGAACAATTGGTTTCCAGGCGGTCCGAGCGGTTTTTGTGAGAATGGTGCAAAAATCGGCCTCATTTTTAGAGCCTCGACACCAGCTCAACACAGGACCCTATGGGAGACGGTGAAGTAGCGGGAGCAATAAATAGAGTGCTCTAATTTTAGCTTATTTCCCTGGTGTGTCACCGACTGATGTGTGTAGGCTTTTTGTAGGCAATACCTCTTTGATTACAGGTGATATTTTAACAGCTGTAAACTGGAATTGAGTTTCAAAATTGTGGTATTTGTGGGGGCAACTCAGCCAAAACCGGGCTGCTGGAGTTTTGGTTGGACAATGGGTGGCTGCTGGGTGGGGCGGTAACTGAAATTGCCAAAATGTGGCATCTCATGTAGGGGTAAGCCAGAATCAAGAATGCAGGTTTTTTAGTATGCCGGTAATTTGGCGGTGTTTTTGCTTGGGGCGTGGTAGCATGCCGGTATCCCAGAAAAATTTTGTGGGGCGGGGCGGTGCCGGTAGCAGCCCATAGGGAAAACTTTGCAACTCTACACCAAAACTACTTCAGTACAGGGTGTAACGAAATTATCCGGGCATCTATTTTTTCGCCATATCTGTTTCTGCAGTTTCCTAATCCTTTCTGATGTTAGAAGTGGGAATATTGGATGAATACATGACTGCTATTGGTTTTTCAACTCAGCAGTGACCTGACCTTGTCATGTGACTGTTGCTCTGAGTAGGAGTCGATTCACAGACGGGTTCACATGGTAGTTTTCGTCCAAGGCAGTTGCGAGAAAGGGATACAATCTCTCCTTTCGTGGTAAAATTGCATGGCGGCATCCACGGCGTCATGAGCCAGGAGCTGGTCTGGCAGCAGCTGGACATCAGCAGCAGCCAATTGCACATCTGCCTGAGGCGTAATAAGCTGGGACTTCGATGGCAGAGCCAGACTCAGCCCGGTCGCGACCACAAAAGCCGCCCTTTGTCAAGTGGTGAGGAGAGTCATCAAGATAGCGGCAAGAAAACGGCACCAATCAATCCGCATATTGACTCGAATTCTTACCAAGTCAGATAATAGGAGATCCCATATCATGGTTTACTGCTACCCGCCCTTTAACTTGGTTCTAGTGCCCTTCAAACTGAAAAAATACAACGAAACTGACGGGAAAATAACCAGTTCACCACCTTTCGCCTCACGCCAGATCGCGTCCAAGTGGTTGAAGAATGATAAGGGTGAGGTGGTCTGGTTGGATGGGTAGCCGTTCGAGCTGTATTATCCTTTGAACCGTCAAATCGGCCATGTATGGGCGGCCAGCCGCTCGAACTTGCTGGCCTTCGCCGCCGTCAAACATCCGGACAATATTCAGAATTGGAGCATGATCAGCTGCCTAGCGATGCTCCAATAGGACATGGTGTCATAAAATACCGCCACCAACGTCAAGTATTACCGGAGCCACATACTGGCCAATGAATAGTTGGAGACGCTCAACCAGACGGTATAGGAGGACTCTGTTTCTGAAGTCTGAACGCGCGCTGGTGCCTGATTCAAGCCACGCTGTCTTCATGCGGGGCGGCGCGCTACTTAAAAGTCCCTAAAAGAACGGGAAGTGATGCCGATAGAACCTTCAATCATCCTGGGCTAACGCTTATGACTTGGAAAAAGTCGCGATCCCAATTCAATCGAAAACCTGTGGGCTCTTGTTCAGCAGGTGACTGAAGAGACGCCCGTCACAAGCACCGCCCAACCGCAGGCACAGGTTTAGAGGGCGTTGGTCCGCATCAAAGCCAATGTGCTGGAGAATCCAGTGGCTAAAATGCTCCAGAACATTCGCCACTGTGTTTTTATGAAAGGTGGCTACATGCTCAGTTAAAAGAAAAAGTACCAGAATGTTTTGCTTTTTAATTACAGCGGGAAGAAAGGTGTCCGGATAATTTCGTTACACCCCCTGCCCCTGTAATGTTCAAATGGTTGCTAAATTCGAAATCAGCTCCAAAAACTAGCCTAGAAACATGTAAAACTCGAAAAAGTGAACCGAGGTCATCAAAGGTCATTGAGCTGACCTGACCTTCAGGTGACCTTGATACCCACCCTAATGCATGGGACCAGCATCATATCACATGTTTCAACGCTTGAAACCACGTAAAGACTGCAAACGCGCGGCTAATGCGAGCCGACATACGCCGAATCGCGATTCGGGCCAAACATGGTCTCGAGAAATAGGTCACAGGTCAAAGGTGATTTGGGTCAGGGTCATGAAATTTTCAGGGTAGATGTAAAATCGATAAAATTAGGGGTATTGAAAGTTTCGTCGCGATCGGACTGTTTTTACGCGAGTTACTCACGAAAAACCGATGGGGTCCGTTCAACCCCTCCCCCTATACGAGCGAGGGAAAAGCGCAACCAAAAGGCAAAAATATGCACATGCAATTTGCAATAACCTATACTGCGAAAAAAGGTGCATCATTTTTTAACGTCGCCGACAAATTGCAATTACCCCAAGCTCAGGCAGATGTATGGTAGAAAACACCCCAAGTGAAATACACTACGGCGGAAATAAAATACCCTACGGCGGAGCTCGGTTGCAATTTGTAAATACGCCGGGCGGACGGGGTGCGCCGCGCGGCGGCGAATTATAGAATGAGCGGGAGCGCGGAGTCGGACGGACGCGGTCTGCGGCCGGATCGCTGCGTTAGGGCTCTTGGTTCTCTGTTTAGGGACTGTCTATTTGCTTTCGCTAAATCTCATTCTCGTTATTGTACATATATCTTGGTCTGGGTTCTTGCTTTCTTTCCCGGTGAGCACACGCTACACTTGCATGACCTTAAAGGGACTATCCCACCTTCTAAAATGTTGTTAAAACCAGTTAAATTGTGCCCGACTTTATAGATTGGATGACCAGGAACACGGTTCTGGCATTTATTTTTCATTAAACATCTTAGGCTTCCCATATTCCAAACACAAACTTTCAAATATGTGACGTCATAGGCTATGACGCTATGACTCATAGCCCAAAATTACCTCCTTCCCCAGGCCACATTACTGTCATAAAGCTGATTCTTTTTACTCTGTAGGCACCACAACAAAGTTCAGACCAAGTTTTAAGCGATTTTTCAACGAACAAACCCATTTAAATCAGAATGACTAAACGAGGTGACGTCACACTAACGGTCGCTCCATGTTGAAGATAGGGCCTTGTACAAGGCCCATTTTCAAATGAAGGGAACGAATTTCTTCAACACCTAGAGGCCGCGGGGGTTGCAACCTAGATAGATAGTGGTTTCTGAACCTCGCCGCAAACTTGGCTATCTCAACTCAAACCCCATGTTAAAGGTGGGATAGTCCCTTTAATATCAACTTCAAAATGTGTCCTAAGAAGGTCACGCTGATCGCTGGATACCAATCAACGCGTCATAACCAGGCAAACAGTTTGGTACATTTACAAGTCTTTAGCACCATTCATATCGTGATTTATTAGCTAAAAACCATTGATGACGTCACATGACCTCGGATGACCCTTCCCAATACCCTTGTCAGTAAATGGCATCTGAGTCATTACAGATCAGATAAGCTGTCATAATCCTGAAATAATCGGATGGTTTTGACTCGTTTACTCAAAGCAGGACGCATTTCAATATTTTCACATGGACTTGTAACGTAAAGATCACGACTCTGACCTTACCTCAGGTCACAGATATGCAATTTCTTATATATACCTACAAATTACACATACTGGTACTGTGATGATGACCTGAAAAGGGGGAATCGCTCCGTGAAAAACTCTAGCTCTGACGTGATTGCAAACGTTTCTGAGGTGGGGTAAAAAAAAAACGCTCTGGTTACCTGACCTGACCTGAAACGGCATTTTTTGCTGAAATTTGCGTAATGAATATTTAGGAAAAGTCACCAAGTATGAGCTGAATACCCACGCCCGGAATAGGCTTAATACCTGTCAAGACCGTGTTTTTATTTTCGGAGGGTATGAAAGTAAATTGCGAATCAAGTATCGAATAACCGATCAAAGTACCTAAATAGGCATTACATGAAGGATCGTTAAATGAGCGCGGGTCTTCTGGCTTGTTTCAGAGTCAGCCAAAGATGTGGGACAGCTTCGTGGACTTATGGGCTGTTGTGATCACGGCCAGCCAAACAGTGGCGAACTCGCAACGAGACGGCGTCGAAGTGATTGATGCAGGGCAATAATCCCATAAGGGACAATAATACGGACGCACTTGGTTAGAGTTGTGTGTGTGTGTTTTTTTTTTTTTTTTTTGCTGTTGAAAAAGCAAACCTGAATTTTCAGAAAACTTTCAAAAGATGTGCCGCACTTCTTAAAGGCCTTTGTCATGATAACAAAATCGTTGTTTACGGTAGCACCATGATGATTTCCTGTTTCGCAAAGGTTGACTACACCATGGTGCCGCAGTGCCAGTCATTATGCGCAGGAAATTACTGCATGGGATTAGCGAGTTAGGGGATCACTGAGTCAGTAGCATTTGATTTGATTATGTATCGGGTGTTGGATGTTTCCACGTCATTGTATGTGTTTCACGCGTTGCTGCTGCCTAAGTTTTTGGTGTACCCTTTGTTTAACATTCGAATACATGCATGTTCTGGGCCACTTGTCCTACGTTTTGTTCCAACTCCTACAATAGGTGACAAATTGTTTTGTGTTTATTAGCGGATGTCTTATTTGGCGAAATAATCAAACCTTGAGGTTGTGCATCGTCATCGCGAGATGCGAAAGTGCTAACTTAGCCGTAAATGGTGATTTTCGGTTTCGTTATACTTGGTTTACGACACCAGTGTTTGAAACATGCGAATATAAAACATGTTTTGTATTCGTTGAGGCACTTTGTTTGGACATTTGCAGGAATCTACGAATGTTATGTACCCTGAAATATTAAGATTAGTCAACGGTATTATTATAATATGCACGTGTTTTAATACCTATAATGTGGTTTATAAAAGTAAAAACGTTGTATTAATAGAATCGTAGAACTATATTTTTAGTAGATTAAGAGTGTTTTCGTAGATATACCATGGGTGTAAGAAAACCTTTAACTGCTCAGATATGTACTATTTGTTGAAAAGGTCTTCCAGGGTGTTTTTAACCGCGCAAATGGGGTAACTTAAGGATAATGGCATACTTTTAAAAAGAGCTTCAGGGTTTTAACACCGTTAATGTTATATCATGGTGTAGTAAAACACCCAACCCTCCTAACAATGTTCTACTACCTTCTTCTTGGTGTTCATTTAGAAGCTAATGCGTGTAATTTAAGCGGGAAAGGGACTAAATTAACCTTCCTCAAGTGCTCAGATATGTACTGTGCAATTACACCGCTAACGGTGTTAATATTTTTTTGTGTGTGCACTATTATTGGTGGCAGCCTCAGCCAAATGATCCACGATATACAAGCCTTTCGCCTTCCGTGTGCAGACATTTGCAAAAAGTTGGCAGCATTCATTGATTTGGCAGCTGGGCTGTCGCACCTCAGTGGACGAAATGATTAATGTCGGCGGCTATCTGATGGCCGGTCACATAGCGCACAGTGGGTGATTGATGCATTTAGTAACTGCTTGCCATCGGTAGCGCTTCGATTTAACTTTTTTTCTGGACACTGCAGCGCTGCAACCATGCAGAGGTTGGCCTCAAGAAGCAGTGATGCCTAAATGGACCCAATTAGAAAGAAAGCTTACGTTGGTTAAGCCGCAATGGTAGGCATAACTATCAGGTTCTTGAATTAAGTTACACCACATCGATTTTCTTCTCAAATTAACTTCAGCTGTCATATTGTATGTGCAATAAACGTTTTCCCCAGGTCGGCAGGCTGGCGCATATCTTGCACAAATTTTGTGTCGTCACTCTTCATGCTTTTTTGTTATTTTATCGCAATTTTAGTACCTAGAACAAACACCGCAAACATTTTCCACAGGTCACATTTTTCGCATGTAAGCTCATTTTTCAATGCATAAAGAGCAACGCAGAAAATATCTATTTGTTGCCTGGACATGAACAAACTGCCTGCACGCAAATAATCATTCTTCAATATGTAAATTTCACTGAAGCCTTGACGCTTTTTTTTGTCGTCTTCGCGCATCTTTTAACACCCTTCGCCCAGGTCTTCTCGGGTTTCTTGCGGTTTTCTAATTCACCAGAAGACCTTCATGCGCGTCTCCAGTTTCAGCCATCTCCTCATTGAATATTCTGCGGACATTTCTAAAAGCTGCTCACCGCCTTCTCTCAGCAATGCGGTTTTCGTTCCCGCGAAACGCAGAGTGCCTCAGGCCAGGCGGCCTCAGACCATCGATTACTGAAGTCGCGTGGGACCGCTTCCCGGAAATGTTTGTGAACGATCCGGCCCTGGGTCCGCTCGAGCCTCACACACCAGGTGTAGGGGGGAAGAGATGTAATTTTGTGTCCCGGCCAGACCCACCCAAATGTGACGCGACACGTGATTTTCATTCAAATTGCCATGCGACAGGAAATGCTTACTGACCGTTTGCTGACGCTGTTGCATTCAAGATCATAGCATTTATCACTACGAGGTGATCATGGACTTTGAATTTAATCGCACGAGTAACTTCCGTCGCATCTGCACACCTCTCTTGACCGAACCGCGGCAGGGTCGATTGAGACCCAGCTCGGGTCCAAGCACGTCCCCCGGCACCAACTGCGTCGCACGCAAACATTTCCAGGAAAGCGGAAGTGCGTAGAAAGCGGAAGCTGCGTATGGCCTCCGGAGTAGCGTAAAATCGATGGCGAGGTCTAGACTAGCGTGGAATATTCGGCTGTTTGGGCTGAGACGAGCGAAAAACAAGTCTGAAAAATATTGTATAGTGGCCCTCGGATACGGTCAACTATCGTGAGGTGTGTAACTTGTAAGCAAAAGTTAAAACTGTAGCGGTGAGGTGTTCGGGCCAAAGCGCGTATGTACTGACGTGCACATGTTTCTTGCGTGTAAAATGGAATGTTTTGGAGACGTTGGACGTACATACGTGGGTCGTTATCAGACTATCCATGGGTGTGTAGTGTACTGTGTGGATGTAACCCCATATTTACTAAAAAAAATAATGAGCGCACCACATGCCTAGCTTGATAGCAATTGTCCATTAGGTACTGACCCGAGTCTTAGTCAAATGCCATGCATGCAAGAACGGAGACATGAAAATTTTTTAAAATATTTTTCTTCCCAAATGAGCTTTTTAACCCGCGACCGCCTGGGGGGGGGTCGGATCCGACCCCCCCCCCCCCCCCTCCGTTTTTCTTGAATAACTCATGAACCGCTTACGCTATCAACTTGAAACTTGGCATACCTTTTTCCCCATCAATTTGACGTCTCCTGTGTAATTTTTGAGAAAAAATTCCAATAGTTTTTTAGATATATTGATTTTAGTGATGTAACTACATGGCGTTTTCAGTCAAAAAGTGGTAAATGTTTTTAAAAATCGCCAAAAATCAAGATTTTAAGCAAATTGCAAATTATGGACATGAATAGACGCAGCTCAACGAGTTCTTTAGAATGGCTATCTCAGATTTTCCATAAAATGCGTTTTTCACCCCTAAAAATTCAAAAAACTATATTTTTGGAAAATAGCTAATAAAATCCAAAATTTTGAGAATTTCCAAAAAAAAACGGAATATATGTTATAGAGCTCTATTAGAACATAACATGTCCCAAATTTCAACTTTTTATCTTGATTTTTGACCCCCAAATTGTAAAAAGATAGCTCCAGCATGCATAGCGCATGGTGACGTCATAAGCATTTTAATACATAAGCAATTAGAGGCACTTCTGAACATCGCATGTAAAAACAAATGGCACCACTAGATTCCTGGGACAATGCTCGTCTAAAAAAGGGCATTTTATGTCAAAAATAAAAAGTTGAAAAATTGATTTTTTTCTTAGCCCTCGTTTAGTTATGTATGGTATAAACGATTTTTTATGCTTTCAATGCACACTTATCACCAGCACAGTAACTTAGGGTCACATATAACCATTACCTTCGCAATCGGCGTGAAAAATAAGCCATAAAACATGTGTCGCACGCCCATGTAGCAGAAAGTGAAAACCGTGACCTTTCGTGACCTGACCTGACCTTGACCCGTACTTGGTATGACCCCTATACTTACATGGTACCTTCACTAGGTCTTTGAGGTCATTTTTGGTGAGTTTCGAGCAGCAGCTATCGATTCCGCTGTCCGTAAGCCTAATCATCCAAACCCCAGAATTTGACCTTTGACCTGACCTTGACCCGAAAGTTGACCTCAATCTTAAAATCTAAGAGTGCTTTGGGACCTTTCGAACGCCGCCTCGCGGGGCTCGATACGACCATTGGTTCTCGAGATAACGGGGGGAGGGGGTCGGATCCGACCCCCCCCCCTCCAGGCTGTCGTGGGTACGGAAATAGCCCAGGCGGTGCCGGGTTAACCACCAGTCATATGCCGCATTATGGGGCGATAAACGAGCGAGCGAGAGGACGACACCTGCACGTGCAGAAGTGTGAAGCAAGACACCCATCTGACTAAAGCGGGACACCCTACCAGCCCGCCCCTCATTCTCAGAAATACTTTAAAGGAAGGTTAAACGGAAATCGAACGTAAAATGAACAGAGGAAATGGTAACGAGTTACCTCATTGAAGAAATGCGCTCGCCTACTTCAAAAGGTTTGGCACCAGGGATGCGGAGCCGGAGCCGGAGCCGGAGCCGGAGCCGCCGGAGCCGGCATATTTTGCCCGGAGCCGGAGCCGGAGCCGTGAAACAATATAGCCCGGAGCCGGAGCCGGAGCCGGAGCCGTCAAAAAAGGGGCGACTCCGGCTCCTTTTCATAAGAGGAAACAATTATTTACCTAGTTCGGTTTGACAGCACAAGGCGTAAAACAATCTGGTATTCAAAATAGCCTTGTTATACAAATACAGAAGCAACGTGTACCAATCCCATCGCCTTTTTTCTTCCACCCGTATTTAATTGATCGCATAGGGAATGTACTGAGTAGAAGCCGGAGCCGAAGCCGCCGGAGCCGGAGCCGCCGGAGCCGGATCATTTAACTCGGAGCCGGAGCCGGAGCCGGAGCCGCCATGACATTTCACCCGGAGCCGGAGCCGGAGCCGGAGCCGATTTTTTTCTCCGGAGCCGGAGCCGGAGCCGGAGCCGTCAGAAATTTCCACGGCTCCGCATCCCTGTTTGGCACCGTTCTTCAACATATGATATGCGATCGGGTTATGGCACAGTTTTTCCCATTGGAGCTTTTTTCTAATACAGCAATACGAAAATCGTTACATCTTCCACTGGCGGATCCAGGGAGCGGGCATTTAAAGCAAATATTCACTCCCCCTCCCCCTGCATCGTCCGAAATAGACAAAACGTACCTTATGTTTCCTAATAATTAAAACTTTTATCAGGAATGTTTTTGCTTTATACTGTTCAGCAATATAAAGGAATCGAAATCCGAGGAGTTTTTTGATTTTAGACAGTTTTTTTTTGGGGTATGTCCCCTACAGCGTCGAAAACGCCTTTCTGGATCCGTCTATGACATCATCTCGACTGGGATCTTGCCCCCCCCCCCACGCCAAAATCGAATCCGCCGCCACTGCTTGGGGGGTTGACATCAGGTCAAAGTCAGGTAAAAGCCACTCAGGTAGTTAAATTGATCCAAGGAGGTCTTGCTACATATCATTCGATCCGACAGGTCTTTTTGAGTCCATAGTTGGCTTTCCCAACTCGCTAGCTCAATTTCACTTGGAGTTTTTGACGGAAAAACGTACATTGGGCGTATCAATGGCAACCAAATCGTTTTTTCTTGATTAAAGCTTTGCCAACACATGCGAATTTCACGGGTGGCGTCCACGATAAATGAGAAAGCAGATTATTGAGTGAGTAACGCCAGGTCGTTTGCCAATTTGAAGCCCAGGACGTTGCAGGTCGCCTTGACTAAATACCAATCCTCAGCTTTTTCGCTTTCTGGCACACGAATAGACACAGCAAACAGACACTCCAGATAAGCATCGTAGACTTGATTTTGAACACAGTCAGACTTACATTGTAGTAGATCGCATACACTCTCAGCCCATGGCACACTGCAAATACTGCGTAGTGCGGACACTCCTGTCGAGAGTTGGAACTCACGAGCGGTGACACTCCACCTCGGTATTGCCACAGTGTGATGACTTCACTCGTGAACCGTTGTTTTCAGATGATCTTCCGATCTGCCTACCTCAAACCAGGGTACCGTGAGACCAACAACACGATCTCCTTGGGCTAGTCCACTTGGGAAAGAGTTGAGATCAGACAATCGCAAGGCTTGGCGCTGCTTCACGCACACTGTACCCATGCCATCAGATTCACCGATAGGAGGCTATCATTTTTCGTCGAATTTCAGCTGGAAGTTCAAGGAGAGCATGTCCACTTTTGGTGGCAGGTCGTGGCCCCAGAATGGACAAGAAGAGCACTGTTTATGACTCTGGATTCAGGGAATCACCGCTCGGGCCATGTGGCCAATCAGAGGAAGGAGTTCCGGACGAATCCGAACCCCGGCTGTGGTCCTGGAATCAGCTGTGGAGTGGCACTCGGAAGGTCGAAGTGGCAGTCATCCGTCTATTTCCCACAAATGTTTGTCAGAGCGACGCCCGACGATTCGCGCTAAACGATCGGTGATCAAAGCTGGGACTGTGGTGAGGACAGTGACATATGGAGCTTAAAGTCGTTCGAGTTAAATTTAATGCAACACTCATGATATATAACAGGTATCACATCTAGCAAGAAATGAAGAGCATTGTGGTTAAGTTGTACCAAAGGTATAGGTAAGGGAAGAAAGTACAATTTACTTTTTCCTGACTTTGTTGCCAATTTTCGGTTTTCTTTTCATTAACTAGTCGAATACCTTCACTTGTCAAAAGGTATGGACAGAACCTGGATAATTATACGGGCAGCTAAAATCACACAAACATTTTCACTTGGCGAAATCCTCACAGCTAAGGCTCATATTCGCGGCATTTCACGGAAACTTTCTACTGCCTCCCGCGTTCCATCATTGTCTCCAAAAGTGAAGGGCACCACGTCAATGACAGGGTTCCCGGTAATTTGTAGGCACCGGTCACTAGGAGAGAGAGAGAGAGAGAGAGAGAGAGAGAGAGAGAGAGAGAGAGAGAGAGAGAGAGAGAGAGAGAGAGAGAGAGAGAGGGAGAGAGAGAGAGACCGATCGCTCTCCCCTCCTTGGACAGAGTTCGGTGACATTTGTGGTTGATCCGGGCAGCTGCGGTGCCAGTTTAATCTCCAGAGTCCGTGATGACTTCCCGGCACGGCGCGGGATGATGTCAGCACGACGGAGCGCCGCCCGTGCTCTCACTCTTTCCCTCCCTCTCTTTGTCTGTCTCACTATCACTCTCTCTGATCTCTCTCTCTCTCTCTCTCTATCTCTCTCTCTCTCTCTCTCTCTCTCTCTCTCTCTCTCTCTCTCTCTCTCTCTCTCTCTCTCTCTCTCTCTCTCTCTCTCTCTCTCTCTCTCTCTCTCTCTCTCTCTCCGACCAAATAAACCGCAAATCGAATGCTGTGGCTCAAACTTCAGTCAAAGATCAGTCGACAGTCTTGCGCAAAATTAACTTAAAATATTGTTGCTCCTTCAAGTAAATGAATCTTCAGGTAGTATACGAAGACTACTTAACCGAAGCGTGGAAATTTTATCATGCAATCGGTCTAAATTACTTTTATAACTTGTTTTGTCACGCCCCACGAGACACCGCGTCTCTGATAATGGTTAACACTAGGGTAAGCTCGGTGCCCACAGTGAGGCAGGTGTACTGTGTACTCAGAATAAGTCCAATCTAGCACGCCATCAAGCCATAATTAAGGTAACTATGCCACAAGGCAACTACTGCGAATTTGAGTGGGATACAAAGCCACCGTGACCTGCAAAACCACCGCTCCATCTCTTCAAATCATTAAAAATGTCATCAGTTTTTAAATTCATTGCATTTCGACCCAGAAATGCTTTCAGTGCGTCATGGTTAGTTGCGTGAAAGAAGTCTCTAGCTCGCGCTCATTTTTATCCACGCCGACTCGTATACGATGCACATGATCCACTGGGTGTCAAACTGCAGCACACGGTCCCTCCGCGGCCGGTAATTGTTATTTTCGTCACGCGATGCCAACTACTTACTGGGCACAGCGACACGCGAGCTGGATTTGGCCAATGAGCGTGCGGTCGGCCCTGGAAGGCTGCAAAGACACGGCGACACACTAACGATGACTTGAAACCTAGCCCATGGGATTTTGGGCATATGTGTCCTCAAGACTCAAGAGGGTGTGGTATATAGGGAGAGGAATTGTGGAAATATCGTTCGGAAAAGGAGATTGTTATAATTCTTATTTGTATAGTAAGAAAACATGCTTAGGAAACGTGTTTGACGTTTGTTGATAAGCGATAATAGTTCTAAGTTCACACACAAATAGTTCAATAACTACCATTTTTCACACATAATAAAAGGGCCACATAAACTAACCTCCGGCCACCTCCCAAAACCCCCCGTCATACCCATTACCCAGTCTTCATGATTTAGTCACTACCTCCCACCCCCTACCAGAGCAATCACTCACGGCGGGCGCCCAGTTTTCAGAAGCTCGGGCCACACGGGCGCGGCGCGGCGCGGCGATTTTTGCGCGGCGGTGGCGAGCGCGGCGCGGGCTGTCGTTTTCCGTTACCGACCGCCGCGGCGGTCAGCGACCGGTCGACGCTCAGTGGCGCTTTCACTGTCGCTTCTCGGTAGGGACCCGGTGGTAATGGCACGGGCGACAAAGCCTTTCTCGGTATCTGGTACTGTATATTGCACAGTGTTGAGTGCGCAGTGCAGTACCAGATACTGCACACCGCACCGATCCGTTGCAGGACGTTTGGGGAACTGGTGGGGAGGGGGGGGGGGGACAGCGCTGCGTGCCACATGCGTGTGTGCTCTTTTCCGAACCTGGGTGTGACCCATGTGTTCGACTCGGGCTGATTGCCACATGTGCGATGTTCGCTGATGAATGGTACATAGAACATCGGGCCGCAACGCTGAAGCGGTAGATATCCTGGTCCATTGTCGTAGGTACTGTGAGTTTCCTAATTCCGTTGCAAGCTTGCATAATGCATACCTTACCCAACAAACGATTCAGCGAAATGCTCTAGCTGTTTTCGGATATTGCATAATGACCCATGCGTGGCGCGGCCTGTATTGCGGATGTACGAAAGCCGTGTCCGACTTTGAGGGGCACGTTAAAGTTTGACTTCTAAATTATCCCGTTACCTGGTAAATATTGCGCGATCGGACGGTAGGGGTTGGGGTCCACGCAACAAGTTCTGCTTAGCGTAGACTCCGGCTCTGTCAATCCGTCCATTCAAATATTCCAGCTAAATTCATCAAAAAGAAAAAGGACCCATACCCATGTGGGAGGGCATGAGTGATTAAAACAAAAGAGCAAATAACAGAGTGAAATGCATGATTCTCACTATCAGCAACGTCTTCCCGAACGAGCTAGCTCGCGCCATCCGGGGGC
This sequence comes from Amphibalanus amphitrite, assembly GCF_019059575.1. Lineage (NCBI taxonomy): Eukaryota > Metazoa > Arthropoda > Thecostraca > Balanomorpha > Balanidae > Amphibalanus > Amphibalanus amphitrite. Next base: position 240,326 of record NW_024882487.1, on the reverse strand, counting down.
AGCCCCACCAGCATGCGCGGTACTACCCCGCATGTTACTTAAAATACAAGTAACGCGCGACAAGGAAACAGGTAACGTCACTTGTCATGAAACAAATAGATAACTCCGGTCGCCTGAGTAGTTTGAAATACGCTATGAAATGCTTATCAAGTTTTAGAATTCGGTTTGATTTGAATGTATTGATCTATTCAGAATGCAAAGTGCAAATGACAGTACCTGAAATAATACAACTGAAATGCAATAAACGAAAATCATTTTTAGGCGCAAAACGTGTGTTTTCATAGTGGGAGAGCTGGAACGGAACAAATGGAAGAGATCATCAAGTCAGCCTGCATTATTTGAGATAAGTGGGTGAGGGTTCTGCGAGGCGCGATGTTCTCCCCGGTATTCTACAGAGCAAATCGATGAACGACACCCTTAACAAATGCACACAAACGGACTGGCCCGGTAACTTCATTCGCTGGTAATACTTGTATCATTCTATTCTATTGATAGCTTTTTATTATAAACAGATAAAAAGTGGATGAACCACATTTTGTCCATAACTGTGTGACATATTTCAACGATTTCTATAAACTTTCTCACGTCTATTTCCAGTAAAATCCTTTTCAGGTTGGAAATACAGACGAACCTAAGGGTATAGGCGACAAACATGAAACGGCGAATGGTCAGTTTCTGGTAACGAATGAGCAGGAAACATGGAGTACGTTAGAATTGCTGCTTTCAGACGTGGTTTGCTGCTTTATGAGCATGATTTTTACTGTTGGGCCAGCCTTTCTGGCAATGTTCAACGTTGTAGCTGCTTTTTGTAGACATGCTTTCTGGGTAATTCAGTATAAGTGATTAACCGCTGCTGGACTCCTATTATACTTACGGTAAATTCTACATTTATTGCTGCGGAATAACTATGGTACAAAGAGAAACTGATATTGATGACCGTGTCTGGATCTGGGAATATGATGTAAAATACTACAGACAGCGAAAAAACGAACACATGATCGCCGTATGCACCAAAAAAAGATCATTATGCAACATGCAATAAGCAATATACGCTTAACAAAGCAGGCGACATGGCCGTGAAATTTTACACCGAGGCTCTGGGGAAAGGAAAACTTCCATTTGCTTTGGGGTATTCCAGATTCCACGTTCGAACATTTTACGTTTATGGGAAATAAAGTTTCGGTTCATTAACGTTCGGCAATGTGCAAAAGATTGCTTCAATGTTACGTATTTTTAAAAAGCACATAGCAAATTTGCATTGTTTTTTTTTTGTGCGATCAAATGATCGGAGTGTAGCATGCCATTTACACGGAGCGGCGGTAGCACTTTTTTCTAATTTAGTCCGAACCTTTTGAATGGAAGGATTTACAAGGACAGAGCCCGCGCTAAGCAAAGCTTGTTGCGTTGACCCTGCCCTCTACCCTCCGATCGCGCAATTCCGGTTCTATGGTAGAATTTGGAGTCCAAAATTTAACGTGCGCACATAGCCGCGCACGGCCAGAGGCAGTGCAACGGCAATTCTTTCATCCGCTCGCAATAAAATGGCTTTTTGCATGCCTCCTGAGTAAAATGGACGCACTTTGTTGTATCTTTCGTGGGACCCACTCGCAAAGAAATATCCCAAGAAAAACTAAGTGTCACTGCGCTGTGACAACCTCCACCCTTTCTGCATCTGTATTGTATTGTATTGTATTGTATTACCTTCATGGACAATCTGCGTCTGCCGTCACATGCTTTGCAGCCAATATATTGACTTTGGTGCGTAATCAGCGTCGCACGACGGCACATGTTTCAGATCGGCTCGATGCACTGCCATACGTAAAATAAAATCCCAGCTCTGCCCACGCAGCATCTGTCACTTGATCCGATCAATACACACAGCTGTGCTGTCGACAACTTAATTGAGTTCTTTGTTTACCGCAACTGTGCGTTTCTAGAAAATGTTATTGGCGGCGATAAAGAGACGTTCTTCTTGGTAATGAGCTCATTTAGTTTCCCTCGCCGGCCGAGGTGTGTGTGTGTGGGGGGGGGGGGGGTCGGCCACCCACCTCAAGTTTTTTTTTTCTCCAATTACCCAGAACGCAAAGGCGATAGAGAGCAAAAAGTTGGCACACCTGACCTCTGTATCAAACAGGATCTTGCGACACCGACCGCATTTTCAGGTCAGGTGAAGCTATTGACCTATGACGTCATTAGTGAACCACTGCACAATAAAAATCGCAATATTACAACGCCCTCAATGCCAGCAGATCATTCACTGGGAGACGACACTTACAGTACTTGTTACTTCCCGAGGTCTCAGGACTTGAAGATTTTCCTAAGGGCCAACTGAGACCAGATCAATCACGTGAAGGTGTTATTTTGGCACCAAAATAATGTAGTATCTCAGGTTCATGGAATCGTGATTTCGTACACTGCTTGCAATGCTCCACGCTTAATTTTTGCATTGTTGACCTTGGGTGACGTCACTAAAGCCATCGTATTTTTCGTCAATAACTCCTAATTTAGATAAGCTAGCGAGCCTGATAGGCCACAATTGAGTCACGAAGACCTAACTAATCGAGCGTTATGTGACATGACCCCCTCCAACTAACTTCATGGCCCGAGTGACTTTAATCTGACCTTGGTCTGAAATCAACACCCAAGGTGACCACCCAAACCAAAAAGGATGTATACAGCATTTGACATGCCTGTGCATGGCGAACACGATGCTGCAGCAATTGCAGCTCCTGGACCATCTTTTGCAAAGATCTTCACCAAATACCGAGCCCCTATCTTCGGGTACTTGATCTGATCGCAGAGGTCACCGGTTGACCTGAGACCTTAAAATGGGTACCAGTCACTGGGTCTTGTAAGGGCGCACACGCTCATTTTTTCTTCGACGTTCTAGCCAAATTAGGAGCGAAAAGGCGAGGGCTTCACCCCCCTCGGCCTGGGTCCTATGTGGAAACCGATAAGTCCGGCAAGGGAAGCCAGTCAGAAGCGATGTTATTATGCATTATTCAATACATTATAACATTATAGTGCCAATGCGATTAATCAGCTGATGATATGTCATTGCGAATATGCTGTGCTGCGCTCGATGGCTGTTTTTGTGACGATGCTTACATAAACATGGAATGGCAAGATCAATAACATAGCCGTTAGCGTGGCTCCCGTTGGGCTCTCGGTCTGCCAGTCGGTTCATCTTTCGGTCTGACTGACCTTTGTGCGTACGCTTGCTGTTCTGCTCATTGTTTTCCCTCTTTCTCTCCAATACACCTCTCTCCCTAGCACGTACGATGTCGTCAGCAAGGTTTTCGGAGCTGGGAGGATCGGGTCGGGACTCCGATCCTGCTCCTCAGCAATCAGCATACATACAATCCTGTGGCCACGCGCCGCGGCTCGGAAAGACCCGATTATCCTTTCTGGATAGTGTTTCTTTAGGCTTCTTTGTCCGTTCTGCTTTTTCTACTGTCTGCATTATCGGGAAGCGGGCTGATAGGGTGGGATTTTCCGGGAAGAAAAATGCTGGTGGTGCGTTCTTGTGAAACGGTTAGTTACGTTTCCTCGCCACCCAGAAGAATAAAGTGCATTTTCGCTGCCAGGTAGGCAGGCAGCAGTATCAACATTATCGAACTTCAATGAGTTGGTTGCATCCATTAACTGGACAAAGATGCGAAATCAATTGGTGAACATGAATAGAAACTGAGGAATAAGCAATTCACTCAATGCCTTTCCATTGACCACGCACGCTCAAAACAATGCAAAAATAAATGTTTTATGAACTGTGCAATTATTTTCCACAGCAAGCTACGAAGTGACAAACGATAGTGAAGAACACATAGGTAATTAGTACGTGAATACCGCATGTAATAGGTAGCGGTCAATGAGAGAGGCATTACCCGATGCGCGGTCATCACTGAAACAAGAGCGTAAAGAGAACGTAAACGTGTGTCGAAAGCTAGGGCATTTGGTGGCTTCTACAGAGAGAAGAGTAAAACGAAGTAGCAGCGCAAGAATGTAGCAGTGAGCAGTGCAGAGATCTTGCCAACAAGCAAACTTCATACATTTCTACGTATGAGTCATTCAAAATGCATAATAAGAACTGCAAAAGAGTCATTCAAAAGCTCAAGGAAGGACTTAATAGAAGCTGCTACTGTTTAACTTCTCTAAAAACTATTTCAAAGTAGGTACACGCGAAGTTGTATACGAAACAAACACCTGGCAAAGCAACAACAACAACATAACGCATGGTCGGTCAATAAACCAATCATTTGCCCCAATTCCGGGGGCCGATCAGTCTGCCGGGTCAGTGTCAGGACAGCCACGCGAGCCCCCGAGGCGGCTGGCAGCCCAACCGGCGGTCGTGGGGCCACGCCGTGTCCTTCTGGGAAGGCTGCGGCCCGCCGTCCGCGGCCACATTCCCAGAAAGGCCGGCTGGCAGTGATTCGGGCTAGACCTGGACCGTCTGGTCGGCCCTCGTCGTCAGCGGTCATCGTTATGAAGGATAAAGGTCCAAAATTTGGGAGTTCTACCACGGCCACTGGTGGAGTCAGTAAAGGCTCTTGAGACACTTTGAAGAGGGTGGCCATACTCTCCAAAACGTTGCTCAGATCATAAAAACTCATCCGATGTACCAATCCTTATACCTAGCTGTGCATTTTAAAGCAAGTTTTTCTTGTGGGTGTTTTATGCTTTCTTCTCTCTATGCGAGAAAAACTGCGACATTTCGTTAACTATGGACCATGCAAGAGAGGAAATGTCCCAAATGTCCCCGCGCCTCGGATCCGTCAGTGACCACGGCCGGTATTGCAGGTAACTACTGTGGCCGAGCGCCTGTATTCTTACTTGAGAAGCAGGCTCTCCCCCGACCGGACTGTACGCTGTCCGATCAGCTGTCCGAACTGGCTGTTCGGTCAGCTGCCCATGGTCAGAACGTGGAGCCTGTAGGCTGTCCGGTCAGCTGTCCGAACTGGCTGTCCGGTTAGCTGCCCATGGTCAGAACGTTAGCCTGTAGGCTGTCCGGTCAGCTGTCCGAACTGGCTGTCCGGTCAGCTGCCCATGGTCAGAACGTGGAGCCTGTCGGTTGTCCGGTCAGCTGTCCGAACTGGCTGTCCGGTCAGCTGCCCATGGTCAGAACGCGGAGCCGCGCTGGTGACAAACTTGTGAAGGTCGCCTGAGCTGAGGAACCATGCATGTGAGGCGTCAACACGCCAGTTACTTAAAACGGATTTTTAAGCGAGGGACATGTTTTGCATGTGTGAAAGCATTCGCATTTTTAGGAGGTGTGTCGTGAAGGTCGTCTTAGCTTGAGGTCTGGCCAATCATACTGCGCAAGTGATGCACATGGGGACGGATGGTTTATCGATAATCTAAGGTTCAAGAATCAAGACAAATTAACCATGTCCTAATAGCACGCTGTTTTTTAAATAACATTTTCAAGTGTCTGCCGTCGCTGAAGAAAACAAAATATGAATCATGCATTGCAAATTCATTATCCAAGTAGTTATTCTTAATTATCCCTTGGCAAAAGTGTGTGTTATTCATTGAATGACGTGTCATATATCTAATGCTGCTCGTAGTTGAATAATTATTGAAAATGTATTAAAAAGTAGGGCTTTTAGGTACGGCCTATTCATTACGAGTTAAAAAAGGACACTTCTTCGACTGCCTTACAGCAAAGCGCTCACATGTTTTTTTTTTTGTATTTGAACTGTGCGAGACGCAAGTGAGTCTTTTTAATATAACGGGAAAATCTTAGAATTAACCCATTTCCACGAGGATGTAGCCAGTGGCGGATCCAGGGGGGCAAAATGGGCATTTGCCCCCCCAAACGGCATGATTTTAACATTACGCCTATGGACGATGCATGGAAAGAATCGATAAATTTTTATGGTTTGCCCCCCCCCCAAACCTCTGAGCTGGATCCGCCTCTGGATGTAGCTCTATCAATTCCCGATTTATGCGCCACTTTGTAACACAAGTGAAAAAAAGTAATTTGAGCTTTGATGACATTTTTTATGACATCTTGACATTTTGGTAACGTTTTGAGACATCGTGAAACAAACATGAAGAAATGTTTCCGTCACTGCGTGCGTTGATAAGTTCAGCACTGTTGGGCCAAAAATTCATCATCGTTTGCTTCCCGACGCGGCAGTTCTTTGGAACTGTGCAACGTAAATAATGCAACGATGCCAGCAAAAACGGATCCGGTCTCATTCTGCTGTTGCCTGGTCATCTGTGAAACACTGCAGCGCTCATATTTCCATTGTTAATATTTGACGTGCAAAGTCCGAGGTGTATTGATTCTGGCTTCTGGGAAAACCACAACGGAAGTTATTATTATAATGTGTCCTTTTATTTTGTAGCACACCGGCTATGCTATTCTCAATACTGACATCAAATGCAGCGTTAAAAACTGTATTCACGCTACCGTAATGATATCGAATTATGCACTTCACTTGGCGTGACCTGGTGACCTGACCTAAGGCGACCTGGGTCTGAAATTTTCACAACATGTGCGGAAATGATGCACGAACAGGTGCGCCAAAAACCGCAGGGGGGGGGGTGTTCAAACACCCCGGGCCCGGCGCGGGTTAATCGAGAGAATTCCTCCTACTTCTCTTATATAACCGTTACATACCTATTAGTTCTCTCATGTCATATAATCTTTTTCAAAAACAAATTATGGTTTGTGACTAACGTTTGAACTAAAAAAAAGCAATCGGGTGATCTTGTTTGTCATTTTTCTTCACAGCAAATAGAGATTCAAATGGTTTTGTCGCTGGTTATTGGATCATGATGGTGCCGTGGATTTGCACAATCCAGAAGTTGTAAGTTGTGTATGTGCATATACTGTCTATGAAGCCCCGTAGATTTGCATAAAACAGGTTCTGGTGTAAAGTGAACCAGCATCGTGCAACATGATTAAATAAGATATGAACATGACGATAACGTCAAAGCGTTTCACCACCGACTCAGTGAGGTAGCACCGCAGCACTGTATTCGGATGGACGGAGAGATGATGATATATGTAAAGACGCAGGTTTATGGACGCTCTCAACACGCAGGCAGCCGCCATAATGATCTATAAATACTTTGGCACATAATGTTTAGTATTGGGTTGATCATGGATACCTGTCCAGTGCCCAATGTACATGGAAGCAAAACATTTATCAAGTCAGTTCTGCTGGAATCGATTTGCTTCCCTAAAGTGTTGGAAGATCATTCATTAGTGCTTTATAAAGTTTTATGGTCTTAAAAATGTGTGTCGGGTGCCTACTCAGTACTTATATTTAGGAAAGTGATTGGATGAATACATTTTGTAACACCACAAATGCCTTTTGTCAATAGTTGGCCAAAGGTCACACTTATGTGTTATGCCGTTTGTAACACTTTGATACCGTCTAGAAAAGCTTTACATCAATGAGACTCGGAACAATCTAGCATATAATCCTGTCTTTAACTGCACAACTGCTAACGATTTACTACTTATTGATCTCAATAAACCCAAGGGTTCAGGCTCCACGTACCCTGCATTCATACACATCAATTACAGCTATGCATCATTAATCAAGCATCACATCAGCTGGCACCCTTATCGCGAGTAAATGTGACGCCGTCTTCATAATACACATAAATGAGTTTATTCTTGTTCGTTTAGAACACCTCATCCCTCTCTCATACGTAGGGACTTGCAGTCATGACTGAGTTGAATTCTGCTGCATCACTTGCTAAATTCAGCACTCAGCAGATTCCGCTCACCGTCTCCGTACGGATTAAGTGAAAGCTCTCACCTGGCCACAGTGGCATTATGACATCAACTGCCGGCGAGGCTCCGCAAAGTGATAAATACCACTGCTAAATCTCTAACACGGCGGCTGGAAGCGCCTCTCCATCATAAATCATGACAAGTTTGCATTTCACAGGAAAGTCGCCGCGCGACGGTCGTGACAAATTTACGGCGCCACCGCTCCAACCAACAGCACCGAGAGATAATTAAATTTTATAGATCATTCGATCGGATTACTTGGTGAGGTTTCGTGCCTTGCCGAGCATGCAATGGTATTCACTTGAAGACATCGATCCAGTATTAACACATCACAGAGCGGGTGTTCTCGGATGATAGTCACTATTTTGAAATGGGAGAAAGCATTTGAGCTTTCCAAGCCGTGGCAACGACCATACCATACTGAAGCCGGAGATCACGACTCGGCTGGAAAAGTAGGTAAATCTAGTCTCATAGCGAGCAAATACTTACAAGCGATAGATTTAAAAAGATAACTGTAGTCAAAACGTATCTGTGATAAATGAAAGACGACGCGATGGAAGCTCACTGCTCGCGTGTTTTGGCCTACCTATCGGATATGTCATGTCGTTTCAAATAGCTAATGTCGGATACCTTAAAGGGACCCTCCCACCTTAACATTAGTTTTGAGTTGAGATAGCCAAATTGGTGGCCATGGCCTGCAAATACCGGTTTGGGCACTCACAACATCGAGAAATGCTTTAATTCGAAGATATGGAATTTCAAACTTGCAGTTTTCGGATTCTAAGGGGCTAATGCATTGGTATGCCCCCTTAGAATTTGTGACGTCAGCGGAGTTCTAACGATTTTTAAATCTTAGACTAAAACCATCGTTAACACGTGGTGGTATACGCTGCTTTGCGCGCAACGTCTGCCGCACTTTAAGGCTGCCAAATTATTGCTTCCAAATAAAGTCGCTAGTAACAGGGAGATCCCAAAAAGTAAACAAAAGTAAAAGCCTAATATCTTGAAAACCAGTGAATATTTTTCGGTGAAATTTGGTAGATATTCGTTTTCGCTCTTTCTGAACCAAGGGACATCACTTTCATGCCAATTCATTAACTTTTTTGAAGGTGGGAGGGTCCCTTTAAGTACCTTATACACTTATGTTGGATATGTAGGTATATAAGTGCTAAATTGGAAAAGTCAGATAACACTGAAAAAGGCAGCGGACGTGGACCCGAAGGCAGAGAGGAATAGGAAGACATATCTGACCTGCCCCTATACCTACACCTTATGTAGACGCCATGACTTACTTGTGCGTGTGTTCATATTTCATTGGGAAGGATCCATTTCTAAATGGTCCATTTCTGGGGGAGGGAAGGGTCTAAAGGTCCATTTTTGGGAAAGAGACGCTAAACATCCCCAAAAAGCTCCCGGAAGTCACCCGAGGCCTGCCGTGGCTCCACGTGGGACCTGCAGCCGCCCTTCTGCGTCGCTGGTGCACTCCCGGCAGCCGGCGGCGCCTCGGCTGATGAGTCTCAGACAGGCGTGGCCAAACACTGCACAGTCTGGAGTGGATCATTGCCTCGTGAGGCAAGCGCTCGTGGCACAGACCCTGATATGACAGCGATGGGTTCACTTGCTCAGCCACAGCTGGGTGTAAACGAATCGTTCACTGTGACGCAGTTTTCAAAGCATAGAGAGGTTTCATTTAGTAGTGGCTTTATAAGTGGTTTCATTTAGAAGTTCATTTAGAGGGACTCGATTCAGATTGGATATCCCAGTCGCCAGTTCCATCTAATTCGATTTTTGTGGCAGAGATATCCCTCCACTCATTCCAATTTAGGCAAGATGAAGCATGCAACGAGAAGTCGTTGCGTCAATGACAAGTGCATATAGGTATATTTCTGGCAGTATTGAAAGTCCTAGCTTTCGTACCTTGTACTTACCAAAGTTGAATGGCGTTGCACGTGTCAAATAAGGTAAATATTTACACCGAACTGGTAAAAAATGAGCACTTATCCCGAACAGTCGCCCCATCAATCCACCGAAACCCAGCTCATTGATCTAAGCTAATTCCGGTTCATCTGAATAGGATAGGCTGACTGATCAATGTGATTGATCAAAACGTTCACAGAACGCAGTCCCGGGGACTGATGTTTAATGTTCGTGAGCAGAAAATCCCGCGCATATCATAGCAGGCTATGGAGGACAGCAGGCTCCAATCGGTAGCTGCTAAAGAAAAGAAAACATTGCCTCGCAACTCCCCCGATTTCGACATAAACTCTCATTGATCCAGGCATCGGGTTTTGGCATCGACCTCGTCAAACTGAGAAGTTTCAGCGATTTATGTCTCCTGCATTTGAGCAAGGAAACGTATCACCGGCATTAGCTACTGATCTTATTAGAACTCAAATTATATAAAAGAAAGCTTACATTAAAAAAAAAATCAAAGCCTCCGCTCGCACCAGATTCCGATGAAAGGTAGTTGAAAGTGGCAGTTCCAGAGAGCCGCAGAGTATGAAGGCTCTTATATCTCAGGCAGCTTTTGCAAAATTGTCCCGGAACTCAGATTTGTTTTTTAATAGAAAAACACACTTCTAACGAACAGTGGTTTATCTATTGAACACAAACTTCGGCTATTCAGCGGAAATTCGCCTAACGCGCAGCCAACATAAGGTTAACATAGTCATGTTTATGCAATAGCGCTGCATCGTACGAATTGTAAGCACTGTAACATACATTTCGCAAAGGATTGCCACGTGTTATCAAATAAGGTAGAACAGTTTATATTTTGGGCACATTGCATTATTCAATGAAGTACATCTGGCAAGCTCTCGTTCGTCTGAAGGCAGGTATACGACATTTTAGTTGCTGTAAATAAATACCTACGGCTCACTTTATTTCACAGACGATAAACTCCCTTCCACCCCACATACTCCCAACAAATCAATCCCTATCCTTAGCAATCCACATCAGTCCACCACCTCCCCTCCAAATCAAACCCTTCCCACTGGTCACTCCAACTCATCCCTTCCCCACCACCAGGGATTGATTATCCCTTCCCCACCACCAGGGATTGATTATCCATTGCCACCACCAGAGATTGATTATCCCTTCCCCACCACCAGGGATTGATTATCCCTTCCCCACCACCAGGGGTCGATTATCCCTTCCCCACCACCAGGGATTGATTATCCCTCCCCCACCACCAGGGATTGATTATCCCTTGCCACCGGTCACCCCAGCACCGCCGACCGACCATCACACAGCATCGGCTGCTGCCTGCTTCATTACCGACTTCAAAGAATGCCACGGCTCGTATTGACCGCTGACATATCCGCTCGACTCGGGTTTCGACGAACCCCCCCCCCCCCTCCCTGCGTCGTCGGCGACACGTCGAGCCGCCTGCGTCGGTCGGCAGGCCTCAGGTGATGTCTAATTCAGCCCGCGTAGCCGCCGGCGACCGGCGAGATATGTGCAGCGTTTTGTCAAAAGGGAGGAGCGGGGAAGAAAGCAAACGACAGGGATGTTCGATTCATCATTGAGTGATTGTTTGGTAGGGTGGGATCGGTTAGGGAATAACGGCTGTGCTAGTCGCAGCAGTATGTGCTGCTTTCATTTTCTCAGCGCCCATTGATCATATAACGTTAGCTTCTGATGCACATACACCAGATTGATGAGCAAGGTGAATGCGCATTACAAACGCGCTACAGTACAATATATAACACGAAATCTGTTGTAGTACGCATTAATAAATTTGCTCGGTAAATGTACATACAAATACTTCTGGTGAATGTCATTTACATATGAATCGGCTAAGAAAGGGCAAAACCAAATTAATTCTATTTCTATTCAAGGTACCTACGTTTTGGCCCGGCTACGTTTCGAATTTTCGACCTTCACATCGAGACCGTTGTCAAGAAACATAGCAACAATAGCAATATAATGCATCGTAAACACGTTTGAAAAACAAAACGATCATCAGACATCACCAACTAATAGCCAAACAAATTTTATCACTTTTGTGCCACAGGTAGGGTGCGCGTGCGCACGTGCACGGGTTGATTCCAGATCTCGAGAACGGCTGAACCAATTGCGCTGAAATTTGGTACATGGTTAGGGACCCGTTAGTACATAGGGTGCCGTGCAAAGTTAATTGGAACCCATCTTGCACGTGCGCACGTGCAGGGTGCCACCTCCAGATCTCGAGAACGGCTAGGCCGATTGCGCTCAAATTTGGCACATCGCTAGAGACTGGTTAGTAGGGTGCAGTGCACAAGTTAGTTTGAGATACCCCCTCGCAATTTCGCACGTGCAAAGCCCACCCTCTCGCTCGCTCCGTTGGTCGCCCCAAAAGGCGCTTTACTGGTTCATGGCTCCTTGTGCCGGGACACATGAGAGACCTAACCAGTTTCTCCGAAATTATTACTGTATAGCTCGCACATTGCGAGTAGAACTGTAATTGGTGCATCAAATGATTACAAAGCCTTCCGACGAAGTATATCAGATTGCTCGATCCTGAACTGCGAGCATTTAATTCATATGTGCACCATGTACCAGAATGCTTTGATTGGCAACAGCACTAAAAATATCCATGTCATGATGTCCAAATATGAAGTGACGTCAAGCACAAAGATAAAATTCATCAACAAAAAGTAGCCCATCGAAGCGATCCGCTTCAGTTATACGCACGAACCATGTCCTCGGAAAAAGGACGATGGACTTCCGAAAGTGGTCACACCGGCCGCGATACATACTTTCCTTGTCGGACGACACTTAAGGAATTCAACGCCTGCCGGATGTGGGACGAAAAATACGGAGGTAAGAATGCTTTATTAGAATGCATTCTGTGCAAAGTACCGGCTCCAAAGTGCATCCCGACCTCAATGGCGTCAATGACCGATATATTTTGCGTCCTTGCGCATCAACCAACATTCCGTCTCAATTCACAGAAAATCTTATGTTGCCTTCGGCGTGCTTATGGTAGGTATAACTCAGTCGGGGACACTTCAGAGAACAAATCAACATAGTTATAGCACACGCAAGAAGTTAAGTATGAAGTCAGGGGCGCGCAATAAGCTGAGTATGTGACGTCACACCCTTCCATAGGCTCCCATGTTGGGGATTACGGTTCGGTAGGTACATATTTACAAAAACAACGAAGAGCGCTTTTGTGGAAGAGCTGAACGCATGAGGAATAGCCCAAACGGTGTAAAAATGGTCAAAAATGAAATTTTCACGGTAAAGTAGCTAGTTTTTTTTTTTACAGATGCTCATAAACATGGTATCGCGGTAGGAGCATCTGCACTACGTATGAAATCAGGCACATACATACATAAAAAAGAATTAATGATAAACAGCTATCTGATTTCATTGTTACGCCCGCCAACACCCGTGCGGTGAAATTCTTTGCCTTCTGTCTCAAAATGTCGTTCGTATAATGCAATGCATAACATTTTCGCGTTGCGAACGGCATTTTGAAGCCGGATGGCAAACATTATTCGTTTCCCGGGTGTCGGGAAGCATAGAAATGAAACAAACTAAAGGTTTACCATTATAAAAATAGAATGTGTTATTTTTGCCAGTATCTATTTGCCTGATTTCACGCATGGCACAGCTTGCACCGCGAAACAATTTTCATAGTACCTATGCATTTGTAAAAAAAAAACTAAATGACATACAACGAACACTTTTTATTCTTGGTAATTTTTACACCGCTTGTGTTCTTCGCCAGGCGTCCAGCTCTATCAAAAAACATTTGGCGTTGTTTTTGTAAAACATGTACCAAACCGCAATCCCAAACCTGAATGACTAGGGGAGGCTCTGACGTATGGAGCTTGCTTGTATCCCCGCAGAACCTAAGACTATGGTGACATCGCCCACACCTAGTGACGCCATCGGCAGGTGACGGCAACCTCTGCTGGTATACAAGATTTGTACTCTGAGACTGGAGGAAAGGTGCCACCGCCAGACAGGGCTGATATGACCTCGGGACAGTGACAGAGATCGCGTTCCCACGTCTGGAAAAATGGCCTTGACAGTGGCCTCAGACAAATGTGTGAAAAGCCAAATACGATGGCGCTTAGCTCGGCAACACGATGGAATGAAACGGCCTGCTGTTGATGATTGTAAATGCCAAAGCTTTGCCAATACCGCACTTTGCAACACGATGGTAATCTTTGAAATAACTGACAAAAAACAGTTGCCGTTATTGCAGTGACAATTGACATACTTGATGCACTGAAATGAGAAATTACTTTGCCAACAAGAACAGTAGATACAGGCTTTCGTGTTGCGTGGTGGGTATTCCTATTTCGACAAAACCCAAAATAGTTCGAAGATCACGTTATCTGTCACTCGGAAATTATAAGCTGCGCGATATTCCACGCCCTTTATCGGATCATTGCTTGAATTCTCCGTACAGTGAAACAACAAAAAAGCATGCATGAATATGGCCAAAGGCAAATCATTGCCTGTACATATTACGGGGCGGGGAGGTAGGACAGTGACGTACTCAATCATACCTACGAAGCGTTGCATGTCTTACAGGTCATGATTTGCACGGGCTGTACATTGAGTGCACAATGTGCACATAATATGCCACATTTAGTGATCATCACTTCCCTGGCGGGGATGGAAGCCAAGATAGAAATCACTCTGGCTGAACTCCAATACCCGTCGTGTTCGGTTTCGGATTTGCCGCCGCCACGCCGCTCCAAGCCCTCGGTTCACACACGATAACCAGCGCGTGTTTCAGTGAGGACAGGGCCGCCGTCCATGCCGAGTTGACACTGTCATCGAAAACGTGTCTATGGGTGTGTCACGACAGTAAATATTCGCTTTTTACCGGTCAGCATATAGAGCTCGCTAGCCATGTCGCTAAAGGACTGTCGGGAAAACAGCACATTTTTCACGAGCGTGACGATCGGAGCAACTTTGATGGGATTAAAAGGTGTAGGAATTTCACGGGTGGGAGCCGATGTACACGAGCTTTGACACGACAGCATGGGTGCCAACATAGCTGATGCGCTGTTCCGACCGAGCAGCACGGCATGAGGGGCTGGCGACAAACGGTGACAAAACGGAATGCTGAGGCCAAAAAATGCACGGTATTTAATACAGCGCACGGTTGACAGAGCATGCTCTCTCTCTCTCTCTCTCTCTCTCTCTCTCTCTCTCTCTCTCTCTCTCTCTCTCTCTCTCTCTCTCTCTCTCTCTCTCTCTCTACCTCTACCTCTACCTCTACCTCTACCTCTACCTCTACCTCTACCTCTACCTCTACCTCTACCTCTACCTCTACCTCTACCTCCACCTCCACCTCCACCTCCACCTCCACCTCCACCTCCACCTCCACCTCCACCTCCACCTCCACCTCCACCTCCACCTCCACCTCCACCTCCACCTCCACCTCCACCTCCACCTCCACCTCCACCTCTACCTCCACCTCTACCTCTACCTCTCCCTCTCCCTCTCCCTCTCCCTCTCCCTCTCCCTCTCCCTCTCCCTCTCCCTCTCCCTCTCCCTCTCCCTCTCCCTCTCCCTCACCCTCTCTCTCTCTCTCTCTATCTGCAGATATCTTTCGTTAAAAGCATTGCTGTAATGTGTATAAGCTTTCAAGGATTTCCCCTGATATCATTTCCGCTGATATACATACACATTACACACAGGCAACTTTTCATAATGTATACGGTGAATGCCCGCTGTTCCTGACTCCGGCTGAAATGTAGGTGGGTGCTGAAGGTAAATGCCCTATAGTTATATAGGCCACCGGCGGCGAATTAACCCGGCAGTTGCTGGGGTATTTCGCCACCCACCGTTTGCTGGGGGGGGGGGGGGCGTTAACCCGCGCCCTGCTGGGGGGGGGGGTGTTTGAACACCCCCCCCCCCTTGTGGTTTTTCGCGAATATCTAAAAAACGGCGGCGCGGAGCGCCGCCGTTTTTGGTACACCTTATCATACATCAATTCTACACATGTTGTGAAAATTTCACACCAAGGTCATTCAAGGTCAGGTCACCAGGTCACTTGAAGTGACCTCACCTCATAAAAACTTTCAATGTCTGTCATAGCTACACCGAGTGACCGATCGCTTTGAAACTTTCAGCGATTCCTAAGAGCAATAGCATGTACAAAATGTATATCTCAGAATTTTGATATCGATGACCTAAGGTCAGGTCAATTTTGCGACCTCCCTATTATAAGTCAATGGGAGAAAATTGAAATGCGCCTCTTTTGGATGAAAGACATTATAAACACTCCCAAACACCGAATTACAGGTGGTTTAGACACACCGAACTTGAAAATGGTGTCCGTGACCCTTGTTTATGCCCTGAGGTCATCTTAGGTCACGAATGGTATCTAACAGTTTTTCGCAAATAACTTTTGATAGAGGCATGCTAGAGCGCTGAAAACGCCTTAGATGTGTTCAGCTCGACGATACGGATCGACTGATATGCAACATGACCCTTTCCGGTCAGGTCATGACCTTGACCTGAGGTCAAATTTTCAAGTTGACCTTTCAAGGTCAAGTCATAGTTCATTCGATGCGTCTTGACGAGAGGAACACGATGCCGGTAAAAATAAGCTCGTACAAGGCTTGGGTCAAAAGTTATTGCAGAAAAACTGTTTCCGAAAAAATCGGCTATTTTTGCAGTTTTTGCCCTCTGCAGGCAAAACCGTTGACGTTAGGTCAAATCTGAGAGGATTACTCAGAAAGGGCGTTAATAGGGCTATCGAATGCGCTTTTCCGCGGCGCTGTAGCTCTATTGGTTCCCGAGTTATGCGTTGGCTTCTTGGAAATTTTCGACATTCGACCTGGAAATCGGCGAAATTTTGCCTTCAATGACCTCTGGTGACCTGACCTTTGACCTGACCAAAAAATTGACCGAAGTGATTTCGTCATTATTTTTTACGCTCTTTCGAACGCCGCCTTCCGCGTATCGCTACGTGGCCCAGGAGCCGAGTTACAAGGGGGGGGGGGTGTTCAAACACCCCCCCAGCAGGGCGTGGAAATCCAGGACCCCCAGCAGGGCGCGGGTTAAACGCCCCCAGCCGATAACTCGAGAACCAATAGGCGCAGCGAAACGCACGAGGCGGCAAACGAAAGAACGCGACGAGACGCTTCAGATGAGTACTTTAAAGTTGAATTTTGAGGTCACAGGTCAGGTCAAGGTCAGGTCAAACACCTGAAATCGGGCTTTCAGTAGCATGGACTTCAGGACTTCGCAATGGGCGCCTCTCGTCATAAACTCTGTCAAAACGGTGCATAATCCATCATAGAAGGCCTACAAGAGTGTCAGCTCCATGCAGGGGTCAGTCAAGCATAGGTCAGGGTCAAGGTCAGGTCAACCGGGCAGGCGCATATCCCCGAAAATAAAAACTGATATTCGCAGCCTGTGACACATGTTTTATGGGTAATTTGGGGCGTAGAGCACGATGGTGACATTCATTTTATCATATGTGTACGTGTTTGGCTAAAAAAGTTCAATTTAAGAAATGCATGTACCATGGTCGTGAAGTAGTCACGAGAAATTGCCAAGATTCAGTTCAAGATTTTGGAAAATGCGGAACGATAATCAATAATCGAAGATAGCCATCTGATTGTTCATGGTATTGGCAGTCTAATGGCGTTTACGGCATGTCTGTATGTCTATTCTGTGATTTTATATGATTTTTTGAACATATGCCGTTTTTGGTCGAAAACTCAGAAATCATGACGTCACTAAAACCTCGATATCTCAAAAATTTTCCGACCGATTTTTTTGAAACTTTGTCACAATAACCTTCAATCAATTCCCTACAGGTACTCAAAATTTTGCTATGGCCCGGCGAAAAAAGTGGGGGCGTTTAACGCCCCCCCCCCCCCCCCAGCAACTCGCGGGTTAAATAGCCAGATACCGAGCGCCATATGAGACAGCTTGAAGTACTTCGTTACCTGGCTTTTTTGTCGGGATTAAATAGGCGGCATTATAGTAACGCTCAAGTATGTATTTGGCCAATTGCAAGCTAGTACGAATAGAATATAGCTTTTTTATAGCTTACCCTTTCCCTGGCTATAGCCATAGCCTGAAGGCTAGCCTGCATGCACTTAAATAGCCTGTGCCCAGCAGCACAGCCTACGCTAGCCGCACACAACTGGTGGCGCACACTTGGGTAATTGAACGCGGTCAATGGAACCGCAGATGCGTGAAATGCCGTGCAGACCCGGGAACATTGATAGCTTTCTCTTCCGACAACCAATCAGAACTGACACAAAAATATCGAATTGCCTATTATTCGCTTTCTTTTCTATCCATTTGAAAAAGAGAAAATGACATCGAACACGAAACGTTTCAGTTTTGAAATTTTAATCGAAAGTAAAGCGGGATCATATGATAGAGCAAACTTTTCAATCGTCCTAACTCAAAGATAGACCACGCAAATAAATGTATAGAATTTAGAAACACTGGCCACATCCATCATGCAGCTTTCATCCTCCCGACATCGGAAAAATCAGCCCAATCAGCGTTTTCAGCACAATCAAACATCAATTCCTTCGCCCGTTGTATGCAGAAGGTGGCCGTTCGTGCAGTGTTCCGTTTACAACGAACGGTTGGAACATCAGAGTCCGGAGGGCATCGCACTTCTGCACACAGAAAAATAATTACCCCTCTATGGGATTTTTTTACATATGAGGAGTACAGTACCCTTATTTCTCAGGTATGAAAACCTGAATAGGAATAGTTACACACCATTTATTTGGGGTTCCCGTACACCAATGGTTCTTTTTACACACATACTAGTAAATGTACCTTCAAGGTTCACAGTACCCTGCAAATTCGGGGTATCATTAACAAACAGAGTGGTATCTTTACCCGAAAAATCAGAATCGGTCGTGATAGAGCTACTCTGGCAGCATGTTTTTTTACTACTTGTCACTGAAAAGCAGGTACCTGTAACATGCATCAACTCATAAGGGTGTATAAGTACTTAAATGCGGTTTTCTGACTACTTATTTTTAGGTAGAGTTACCTTTTTGTTAGTAATTTTACATGATGCTGTCAGAAACTCAGGGGGCGTGACCTAAGTCGCGCATGCGCAGAAGGGTGTTGCTCTCCACCAATCATCGTTCCACGTTTGACTGTTTTGGCGCGCAGGCTTTCAGTTTGTGCCGCCGTGGCCGGCGTGATGGGTGTGTGTGTGAGGCTGGGAGCCGCACGGCGAGTGCTAATGGCGTTTCACGCGTTTTATTGTGCAAGTGAGCTGCGCGACTTTCTTTCCCGGTCGAGTGTGGTGGTGGATCGTGTTTTGCAAGGGCACCAAGCCGTCAAGTCAACAAGAAACAGCACTGGGATGTCAAGAAACGCCGTCAAGGAACAGTACCAGACACCAGGTGAGTGCAAACGAGTGTGGCTGAAATAAAGCCAAATGACCATGTCACATGTGACAACACATGCATGTGTTTGGAAAGTCAAGTACGATTTTTTAAAATTGCTTGCGACGCAAGAAAAAACGAAAATTTTCGATTCCATCCCCACCTCTGCTAGGATAACGAATATACCAACGTTGGTATATAACAGATGGCGCAACTAAGCGACACGAAATACAAATATTTTGTCGTGCAAGACGCCTTTATTCTCAATGAATAATTCATTTAAGCGATTCTGTAAAGGAAAATTATTTTAAAACATCATACTTTTCAATTTACAAAAATGCCTACCAGCTTCCTACCAACTAAGCGCTCGACCAAACAGATCGCTGGAAACGCCGGCCGTCCCGGCAAACGCCGGCCGGCGGCGTCCGCCGGCCGGCGTTTTCCCCGTCTTTCTACGACCATCGGTTCGGAAGTTAGACAGGGGGGGGGGGCAGAATCTGCCCCCCCCCAGCAGGGCGCGTATGGCTGAATAGCCCAGCGGGGCGCGGGATATACTGCGGTGTGCGTATTTTAGCAGATTGTTCCGGTGAACTGCGTAGCGGAATGTAGCAGAACCGACGCGTGGTGTACAAGTACCTGATGACACTGGATACGAGCACCTGGTTACGAAACCCTCAGAACCGTGGTACCCGCAAAAATGGTACAGATTTGGCACTCTGCAGAGCGATTGGCGTACATTTACACCACATTGGGTTATCCGACCCATATTTATGCGCTCATAATAGGTTACACTACCCCAAAATACGAGGTAAATGAACCTGGGGCATGGTACAAAAACCCGAAAGTAGTGTATTACTACCCGTAATAATTGCGTAGCGTTACCTCAAATAGCGGTGTACCCTGAAAAGCGTCTTCGAATGAACGGAAAATCAAGAGTAGGAAAAAGATGTAATGGAATTCGGGTACCTTGATTATGGTGGTAGCAAGACACGACTGGGATGGGATTACCTGCATTTTTAAGGTAAACATACCCGAAATAGTAGTGCAGAATCGGTACTCTGTAGTACCCTATTTTTTGGGGTGATTTTTTCTCTGCACACAGAAAAATAATTACCCCTCTATGGGATTTTTTTACATATGAGGAGTACAGTACCCTTATTTCTCAGGTATGAAAACCTGAATAGGAATAGTTACACACCATTTATTTGGGGTTCCCGTACACCAATGGTTCTTTTTACACACATACTAGTAAATGTACCTTCAAGGTTCACAGCAGGGTTGTATACCAATCAAGTCGATTGAATTGATTGATTTGTTTCAACGCGTATTTTGAGTTGATTGGATTGAGTCGATTGACTTTTCGAGATGACTGGTTGACTGACTCGTTTGACTTTAGCGACTGGTTGACTGATTTGATTCCCGAAAATTAGAGTGACTCGTATGATTGAGTCGATTGAATGGAAAGTTCAAATAAGTTTTAGTTGACAAAAAATAATGACACCAATTGATGACACCAAAGATCACAAAACTACACTGAAAACTGCTTGTCATCACAACTGCAATATGGGGTAGATGGCCAAATAAAGAACAGGGCCTAAACAACATGAACAGCCAACGTTGACTTTCAACTGCAATAACTCAGTTATTGCAACTGCAATAACTGAACTGCTCCAATCCTGGTGATAGAACCTGGCGATGCACCTACCTTCCTTTCTGCACTCAGCAGGAAACTTTTTTTAAATCCAGATGATAAAGTGCAAGGCCCTATATACTAATAAAGTGTGATTAATTAATAATTCACATCTCCACATCTCCTCAGAAACAACCCACTGAACTCTATAAATATCTGAAACCCCTACAAAAATAACTGAAACAAAAGCGCCGTTTTCGTCTCGCTGATTACGTTTACGTACAATTGATAGCTACTTTGCTGCATTGTTTAATTTGCAGCAGAAGTGTTTTTATTTCAAATGAAATAATAATTAAAACGAAATTGGTGCTGTACAACCGATTTATTTTATGATAATCTACCATACTACATGACAACCAATGACGTCATCTTACCGCAAAGTCAAAAGAAGTAGAATAAAGATTTATAAAAGCTTAGCATACGTATTCAGGGTATATTTACGTATTGGCAAAACAAAACGTTTTTGTTGTTTCGCAGTCGCGCCGTGCCGTTTTCCCAGAGTCCCTGTCCTCTCCATTTCCTTTTAAATATATTTTAATCCTCATCCCTATCCCCCAGTCCTAACAGTCTCAAATTGTATTGGAATAAAATGTTTTGAATTCTTCGCATAGGTACCTACCATTGACATGCCACGTCCAGAATCGTGGACCGCTAAATGCTTCAAATCTCTTCCTTCCCAATCTGACAACATCCCATGTCTCAAATGCACATTGTGTGGAATTATTTTTCAGGCTGCCCGTCAGTCTCTGTCTAACCGAAACCGTCACATGCATGATGCAGGTAAGATATTTATTTCTATTTCCCTATGATTAATATGTTATTGATGCATATTATCCATTAAAATAGACATGATGTAGGGTAAATGGCCAAATCACTAACACTGCCAAAATCCGAGCAGCCAACATTCAACTGCAATATCTGATATTGAGTGTAAATAGAGTTGGAATATGGCCAAAATTAAATTGACAACTTTTAGGTGAAAGGTGGTGATTTGGGTTAAGGGGCGAGTCAACTACTGGGTCATTTTGCACCCAATAAATGACACTTCTGCTCCAATTCTACCCATTGAACCTCAATATCATAATCCACCTGTCCATCACTAGGTATCCTTCCTTATTACATAGAAAGTTTGAATGGCATGACAATTTATAATTTTAAATGACAATATTTTTATGTTTCTTCTGTAGGTAGGTAGGTAGGTAGGTAGGTAGGTAGGTACACCAGACTGCTATGGACACTTTTCCAAGTTGGTGGGGCAAAAAACCTAACGTATGTCTTGGTTTGAGTCGTTTGATTGAGTTGATTGATTCCTTTCATTGTCGCGTTTGAGTCGATTGAATCAATTCCCGAAAACTGTTCTGACTTGATTGATTTGATTGGTTTCCCAAATTTGTCGTGATTGAATTGACTGCTATTGATTGAGTCGTATACAACCCTGGTTCACAGTACCCTGCAAATTCGGGGTATCATTAACAAACAGAGTGGTATCTTTACCCGAAAAATCAGAATCGGTCGTGATAGAGCTACTCTGGCAGCATGTTTTTTTACTACTTGTCACTGAAAAGCAGGTACCTGTAACATGCATCAACTCATAAGGGTGTATAAGTACTTAAATGCGGTTTTCTGACTACTTATTTTTAGGTAGAGTTACCTTTTTGTTAGTAATTTTACATGATGCTGTCAGAAACTCAGGGGGCGTGACCTAAGTCGCGCATGCGCAGAAGGGTGTTGCTCTCCACCAATCATCGTTCCACGTTTGACTGTTTTGGCGCGCAGGCTTTCAGTTTGTGCCGCCGTGGCCGGCGTGATGGGTGTGTGTGTGAGGCTGGGAGCCGCACGGCGAGTGCTAATGGCGTTTCACGCGTTTTATTGTGCAAGTGAGCTGCGCGACTTTCTTTCCCGGTCGAGTGTGGTGGTGGATCGTGTTTTGCAAGGGCACCAAGCCGTCAAGTCAACAAGAAACAGCACTGGGATGTCAAGAAACGCCGTCAAGGAACAGTACCAGACACCAGGTGAGTGCAAACGAGTGTGGCTGAAATAAAGCCAAATGACCATGTCACATGTGACAACACATGCATGTGTTTGGAAAGTCAAGTACGATTTTTTAAAATTGCTTGCGACGCAAGAAAAAACGAAAATTTTCGATTCCATCCCCACCTCTGCTAGGATAACGAATATACCAACGTTGGTATATAACAGATGGCGCAACTAAGCGACACGAAATACAAATATTTTGTCGTGCAAGACGCCTTTATTCTCAATGAATAATTCATTTAAGCGATTCTGTAAAGGAAAATTATTTTAAAACATCATACTTTTCAATTTACAAAAATGCCTACCAGCTTCCTACCAACTAAGCGCTCGACCAAACAGATCGCTGGAAACGCCGGCCGTCCCGGCAAACGCCGGCCGGCGGCGTCCGCCGGCCGGCGTTTTCCCCGTCTTTCTACGACCATCGGTTCGGAAGTTAGACAGGGGGGGGGGCAGAATCTGCCCCCCCCCCAGCAGGGCGCGTATGGCTGAATAGCCCAGCGGGGCGCGGGATATACTGCGGTGTGCGTATTTTAGCAGATTGTTCCGGTGAACTGCGTAGCGGAATGTAGCAGAACCGACGCGTGGTGTACAAGTACCTGATGACACTGGATACGAGCACCTGGTTACGAAACCCTCAGAACCGTGGTACCCGCAAAAATGGTACAGATTTGGCACTCTGCAGAGCGATTGGCGTACATTTACACCACATTGGGTTATCCGACCCATATTTATGCGCTCATAATAGGTTACACTACCCCAAAATACGAGGTAAATGAACCTGGGGCATGGTACAAAAACCCGAAAGTAGTGTATTACTACCCGTAATAATTGCGTAGCGTTACCTCAAATAGCGGTGTACCCTGAAAAGCGTCTTCGAATGAACGGAAAATCAAGAGTAGGAAAAAGATGTAATGGAATTCGGGTACCTTGATTATGGTGGTAGCAAGACACGACTGGGATGGGATTACCTGCATTTTTAAGGTAAACATACCCGAAATAGTAGTGCAGAATCGGTACTCTGTAGTACCCTATTTTTTGGGGTGATTTTTTCTCTGTGTGTGTGTGTGCGGTGGTAACCGTTGGGGCAGACCGCAGAAGAGAAACCACGGCACGTGCACGAAGAAAGATCTACATCACTCAACGGGGAAAACGGCGGCGAAGGTTTTCAGATGTGCATGCCGAAAAACTTGGTTGGCTTGAGACGCCCTGAGTGTAAGAGAGGTGAAGAAGTGGCATACGGAACAAGATTCAATAAGCCACAGCCACTATCCTAAAGCTCCACGAGAAATATCGTGAGCGTTAACATTCTGTCATTGACAGGTTTTTAAGCCTACTGCCTACTGTTTAGGTAATGCCAATACCTACACTTCACTTTATCTTTATAAATACCTTTTTGATTCGGCCTTCCCCCAACGGGAGCATATTAACGACTTCTAGTACCTAAAACGACAATTTTCAATACTATATCTATCGCTGCACTTTTCATTTTGTGGGTTAAGATAACTAAATTGCTAGAATTCGCACAGAGCCTATATACAGTTATTCTGCATGACAAATAATATACCAACTAATTGATACCCAACGAACCCGCACACGCTGGTGTAGACCCCACGTTCCCTCCTACCTTGTGATCGCTGTGGCAGTCACGTGCGTTCTTTCCACTTGCTTCACTGCACAATGCTCAAGCTCTACCAATTTCTCTCTCTCACTCTCACTCACTCTCTCTCTCTCTCTCTCTCTCTCTCTCTCTCTCTCTCTCTCTCTCTCTCTCTCTCTCTCTCTCTCTCTCTCTCTCTCTCTCTCTCCGAACCCAGCTTCTTACCCAATGAAATGCCCTTTCCACTTTCCAGGGCTTTTATATCATTATCGCAACATTCCGGTAGTCTGTCTCTGCACACCGCATGGAACAAGACCGATCTCCGGCCCGGCAATGTTTACGAGCGCGGGGGGGGGGGGGGGTGTCTGGGAGCCGTCTCGTGGGCACACTGTGGGCCAAGTTGACCTTCTCCTTCCCGGCGGCCGTTGACGTTTCAGCCTATCACTGTGGATTAGAGAAAGCAGCTTCGGAATGGTTGTCATTCCTGGAATGGTATACAGCATGAGTTGAGTGCGCTGGGATGTTCGTCGAATCGAAGAACTTAGCGCAAGCTAATTTCAATCATCGATTTAATTGTGAAGGTAATTTACGCCCAGATACTGCGACTTTACTGAGAGGGGGAAACGGAGCGCAGCTTACCGTCGCAAACCATTTTGTTACATAACAGCTAGACGGTGACATCTTTATTGGGGCTAAGCTCTATTTCTTTTCATTTCGTCTGGCTAAGTTCTATTTCTTTTCATTTCGTCATTCCTTCTTCTTGTTTCAAAAATTCCGTTGGCAATCAAAAAACGACTCATACCGTCTGCAGTGTGAAGCAGTTGTTGGATAAGAGTGTGCTTTGCATTCAATTTGCCCAATTCATTTTTTACTTGCTGTAGGTACTAGGTAATTCTTGCTGATCGTTCGTTTCTTTCACACACAGATACATTTCGGTGCACGAGAGTTCGTTTCGTAGTGAAAAGGTACGGTGTTAACACCTGGGCTCAACCTTATAAATGCCGTAGGATGGGTTTGGTAGCACGCTGGCTTCAGTTCAGTCGCAGAAAATGGTTAGTTAAAGCAAAATGGTTTTCACGCATTTCAGCCCATCTTTAGTGACGGCCCCAGAAACTCTGACTCGGTTGTACATTTACCAACACTGGAATCATTGCACATATAAGCAAATGCCGTGAATGGAATAGCACGGCACTTTCTAAAACTGGGCCCTGGTTACCAGTAACCAGTAACCGCCACCGTTATATCCTCCGCTAGCTCAGTCGGAATTTGGAATGATTAGCATCTACCGAAACGGGAGCTCTAAATCTCTCCGAAACCCCTATCAGATCAGGGACTCGTTCGTGATTTCACAGCTACCGTAAGCTTCGCAGATATAGACAAAATGATATAAATTCTCGCCAGACAACTGTTTACCAAACCACTGAGACCGCTTCTAACAGTTCGCAAGACCGCTGCTCACCATTTGCCGGACCGTTGATCACTGTTTGTCGGACCGTTGCTCACCATTCGCGGGTCTGTTCACTGTTCAGTCTTTGTTAGCCACAGACGGCCATTTCGCTCACTCCTAAGATTGAGATGTTTATCAGTAGCGCCGCGGCGGAACACCTTAACCCTATTCCTGGCGGGCTCCGCCGGGACAAGAAACTGGCGGGGGGGGGGGGGGGCCGATTCGGCCCCCCTTCAGATCTCAAAAACTACACATCGCAGCGACAAACGGTAAACGGCATCGGATACGCACGGTCAAGATCTACAATTTTTACTAAGGTCATTTTCAGGTCAGGTCAAAGATGACGTCACAGGGGTCGAAAAAGTCAAAATGGCGGCGCTAGATATGGAGAGAGTTTTTTCTCGAATAACTTTCGAATTAGTCAAGATAGGAACAAACTAAGGGCATCATCGTGATCCTCTCGTCAATCCGCATCGAATCATATATATGTTGACCTCGAAAGGTCAAGGTCAAAGGTTGACCTCAGGTCACGTGACCTCGAGGTCATCATGTATATCATTCGATGCGTCTTGACGAGCTGAACACAATGAGACCATCCACGCGTCTGTATCTTGTTCCTGTACGGAGTTATTGGCCAAAAACCTTTGGTGACCTTTGATGACGTCACACGACCTCACAGCTGCCCAACAGCAAAACAGACCTCAAGGTAGTGAAGGTTGATCGTATATGAAGTCATGTATGGTATATGGGGCCATTCCGACCCGTTTTAGTGGTAAAAACAGGGAGTTAATTTTCCCCCATTGACTTATAATGGGGAGGTCGCGAAACTGACCTGACCTTAGGTCACCGATATCAAAATTCCGAGATATACAAATTGCACATACTGGTACCCTAACTAAAGCCTGAAGAGAAGAAATTGATCGGTCAAAAACTCTAGCTCTGGCGTGATTGCAAACCTTTCTGAGGTAGGGTCACCAAACCGCCTCTGGTGACCTGACCTGAGGTCAGATCAACTCAAAATTTTCAGACATGTTGCGTAGAAGCCTTTTAGGAAAAGTCAGAAAATTTGAGCTTCCTAGCTCAACGCGTTTGGGAGAAATAACCAAAAAACCTCAGGGGGGGGGGCTCCTGAGGCCCCCCCCCGCCAGGAATAGGGTTAAATTATAGGGGGGGGCACTGCCGACTTTTGGTCCCATTCATTCCGTGCAACGCCCATATGGCTAGGTGCCCCCCTCCCCGTTCCGCCGCCTATGATGTTAATCAGTGCACCAATGCGTAATGGCCATTCGACACCAAAACTGCCATTGCTGCGACACCCGTGCTTCATCTTCGTTCGTCGACATCTCGGAAATTCCAGCCAATACCGGGCACAAAACTTTCAGTATCCCTTGCTACATCAATTTTACATGATACAAAACAGTCACGAGTTGCAACAGATCGGTCGTAAATGGCGCAAAAGTGACGTCATATTGTTTTTTATCACAAAAAGTAGGTAGGAAGAGCTGGCTCAGTCACATTTTAGATGATATAGGAAAAAAGTTAAGAAACAAGATATAGAACAGACGGCACTACAAATTGCTATTTCAAATTTGCAATTTTTATTCAACCCCTTGTGATGAAACTTGAGAATTTTCCTACAAAAGATTGCCGAGCATGAAATTTTTTCAAAGAAAGTTGACTTGTCAGTTAAAAAGTAAACTACCGAATTGAAGATCAAAAGAACAACCTGAAGGAAGGCAGAAACTACCCGAAATCGATACATTTAGCAACGCGTTACTTATCAACTCAAAGCACATCCATCACACGTCTCTGTGGCAGCACAAACTGATGATTGATCACTTTTACTACTGTATTTGCAGTAATTGATCCAATGAGAGTGGCCTGCAGCAATCTATACAGATAAGGGTAGATGTAGGTCGCTGACTTAAAGAAACCTTGTGATGTCTTCATTCACTACTTCTCTATATAATGAGAAGTCTGTGCTTCATTGCTTCAATATTCCACACGACTAGGATAGCTAAGCAGCGATTTACAAATAATTTTTTTTTTTTAATGCTCGTACAACAGCACGGAAGTGTAGATCGTGCTTCATCACATATGCACGTTGACGCAAAGCGATATCAAACATAAAAAAGAGGCTTGTGTGCTCCTTTGAGTAAAATCCCCGGGAGCCCACACTGGCACGCCATGATGACGGCTTCGTACTTAAGATGATTAATCGCACACTTTCAATTTGACGGCGCTTTTTGATCACTCCTAAAGCTCCCGTCAACGCTACTTAACTACTTTAATTTAACGGAAGAGATGAAGGAAACACGCAAAATAGCGAAAAATGTTAATAGCCAGTAGAATATTCGTGAATCCACGAAATCAGAAAATCTTCATTTCCGTCTTTACTTTAAATCTTTAGATGGCATGTAGGCCCCGACTATAATCCAGTACTAAATCCACCCACAAGAAGCCACCGGCTCCTGTGTGAAGTTTAACTTCACCTCAAAAAACGACACTGAAGGCGCCACCTTCATCAGTGGCATAGGGCTTAAGTTGAAAGATATTTCCTGATACATCAACCTAAATGGAAACATTGCGGATACTGACCGAGAATACATTAGCAGTGCAAACCCGTATTAAAAACGGATTATAATGCTGGGAGAGGTTGCTGGGCGAGGTATGCCTTATCATCGCTCAAGCTTCCTTCTACGGGCACTACGTATACCTAACACTGTAACTACTTCTCACTCTTCGGAATGCAAGAATGCTCTGACTTGATTCTAAAGGATACAAACAATCCATGATGCAAAAAATAGAGAAAGAGAGAAAAAGGAGAAAGAGAGAGAGAGAGAGAGAGAGAGAGAGAGAGAGAGAGAGAGAGAGAGAGAGAAAGAGAGAGAGAGAGAGAAAGAGAGAGAGAGAAAGAGAGAGAGAGAGAGAAAGAGAGAGAGAGAGAGAAAGAGAGAGAGAGAGAGACACAGAGAGAGAGAGAGAGAGAGAGAGAGAGAGAGAGAGAGAGAGAGAGAGAGAGAGAGAGAGAGAGAGAGAGAGAGAGAGAGAGAGAGAGAGAGAGAGAGAGAGAGAGAGAGAGAGAGAGAGAGAGAGAGAGAGAGAGAGAGAGAGAGAGAGAGAGAGAGAGAGAGAGAGAGAGAGAGAGAGAGAGAGAGAGAGAGAGAGAGAGAGAGAGAGAGAGAGAGAGAGAGAGAGAGAGAGAGAGAGAGAGAGAGAGAGAGAGAGAGAGAGATTAACAAATTAAATATAGGAAAAGCAATGGAAAAGACACATTGGACTAGCAAAATAAGGGAACTACCTCGGGGGGATAATGTGACCGGGCCCGGGCCCGGGCCATCCCAATTTGGCTGAAAACTTGCTCACAGAGCCTTCTCAGCACGCTGATTCCGAAAATCATGGTCTCTAGTGTGGGAATCTTTACTGTTATCGAGATAGAACCCTCTAAAGTTCTTACCACCCATGACCGGGCCATCCCGATTTGGTTGAAAATTTGCTCACAGAGCCTTCTCAGCACGCTGATTCCGAAAATCATAGTCTGTCAAATCGACCGGGCCATCCCAGTCAAATCGGGATGGCCCAGTCTTTGGTGTCGAAAACTTAAGAGGGTTCTATCTCGAGAACAGTAAAGATTCCCACCCTAGAGACCATGAGTTTCAGAATCAGTGTGCTGAGAAGGCTATGGAGCCAATTTTCAGCCAAATCGGGATGGCCCGGTCATGGGTGTCGAAAACTTAAAGAGGGTTCTACCTCGAGAACGGTTAAGATTCCCACCCTAGAGACAATGATTTTCGGAATCAGCGTGCTGAGAAGGCTCTGTAAGCAAATTTTCAGCCAAATCGGGATGGCCCGGCCACGGGTGGTAAGAACATTAGAGGGTTCTATCTCGAAAACGGTAAAGATCCCCACCCTAGAGACCATGATTCTCGGAATCAGCGTGCTGAGAAGGCTCTGTGAGCCAATTTTCAGCCAAATCGGGATGGCCCGGTCATGGGTGTCGAAAATTTTAGAGGGTTCTATCTCGAGAACGGTTCAGATTCCCACCCTAGAGACCATAATTTTCGGAATCAGCATGCTGAGAACTGAGAAGGCTCTGTGAGCAAATTTTCAGCCAAATCGGGATGGCCCGGTCATGGGTGGTAAGAAATTTAGAGGGTTCTATCTCGAGAACGGTAAAGATTCCCACCCTAGAGACCATGATTTTCGGAATCAGCGTGCTGAGAAGGCTCTGTGAGCAAATTTTCAGCTAAATCGGGATGGCCCGTTTCTCGCTGCTGGACTCGCTGCTCGCTGCTCGCTGCTAGCTTGACAGACGTCTTGCCCCGCGAGAATTTCTCTAGTTTCTGAAGAATTTTTCGGGACCCATGCACCACTCATACTGGATGCGAATATGCGCAAGCCGCAGGGTACAGCAACAGCAATGGCGGTCTCTAATAAAAACTCAGGAGCGACAAGCGTGACACACATATGACACCGGCACACATGCGTACAACGCAATCCTGGTCCGAGGTTGTTTGCTGTTCGGGGAAAGGTTCACGCAGGGTCCAATCTTACCAAATGCCGTGAATGCGCATTCACGGCATTTGGTAACATTCAGAACTATTCCACATTCACTTATTCATTCGTTCTGGCGACATTCATAATCATTTACGCTATCAAAATCATTGGACAAGATTACCTGGAGGTAAATAAAAAGGACATCTTGATATCGGTGCCCTCAACTCCGGCCAATGCTGCCAAATCCTATTCACGGCTTTGGTAAGATTGGGCCCTGAAATGCCTAGATTAGTGCCTAAATGAGGAGCTGCTAATGTGGCTGATAGTCCGGTTTGAGCTGGCGAGTAACATCCTGAAACGCGTAAGACATCACTTCATATTTCATGGACACTTGAAAAAAAAGAAATACGGACGATTCTTCAAATGGCCCTTGGCAATAAAATACCGAGTACAAAATGAAAACTTGCAAAGAACTCCTAAATGACAAATGTTATTTTTCAGAGTCTTTTGTCTTGGTGGTGCATTGATACCACTATAACAGCCATTGGCTTTGAGGTCACATACTAAATATGCAGGTGAGGTAGGACCGTAGAATCCCACTCATGTGCCAAACCTTTGCTATTGTGTTGCGGGCCCATATTTACGACGGTATTTGAGGATTCTGGACGTTAATGGAAAGCGCAGCCTTCAGCAAAAGTTATATTTTTGATGTGCCTACCAACATAAGATTTCGAGTAAATTTAACACGTACGCTCAAAACCTTAATAAGTTAAGAGTCAACCCAGTACAAAAATGTCATACTCAGGGAAGATGATGGAAAATAGAGAAAGAGGTGATATGGTCACAATGAGCGTCACGAACAAGTTCGAAGTTTCATCGGAGGTTAGCGCTCAATAGAGAAGACGAAACCACATCTCAGTCGGGCATGAGAAATAGAGCTGATGGACAAATCGCTCGTAAACTTTCACCGTCTTCTCCCACAGCAATCAGCAACAATGGAACCCATAACTCATAGCCCCAATGAAGTCTTAGTTACAACCATCCAACCGCTCTCTCCTATTGCAACTTGATACTTTTTGTCCGAGAAAAGCAAACATAAACGTCAAGAAGGTGCAGCCAGCACCAGCAATGTGCGAGGTGGCACAAATTTCAACAAATCAACCGGTTAGACGGGAGAGGTGATGTTGTTCCCCCGGAGAAGACGGAAGAAAGAAGAGTAACCTGCGAAATAAGGTCGTGGTACGAGACCTAAGACAAACACGAACCACTATAAAAGCCAGTGGGGTAGCCGGCAATGGCATCAGTACCTTCTCGGAGAGATTCGATAAACGACAATGCAGCTGGTATGGAGTTAACGGATCATTTGGCACATTTTAGTGATTCTACTTGCGTTAAAACTTAAACATAAAGCGTTTTGCGCCACATTAGAATATTCGAACTTGCATTCGGCTAACAGCAATAAAGTATGTCAGAATCAATAACGTTTTATCATGATCATTCCCAAAGATACACCTTGTGATTTTGTTCACCTCATTAAATGTGAATGTTCGTTCCAGCATGAAACGCCCAAAGGTTAACTTTAAACTTGTTTCATTTTCAGATTCCGTGTGTTCTTCTTTTGGCGGTCGCTGCGGCTGACCCGCAGTTTCAGCCAGAATCTCAATCAGTCGGCAGTCTGAACTACATCCCCACTATCCGTACAGGCACGAGACCTACCCAGAATATCAATCCCGCCACAGATCCCGACCAAAGCCGAGGCTCCAGCTCCCAGATCACTCTCCGATCAGCCCGGGACACCGGATCCCGCACAAACTTCGCTTCAAGCACACCTAGAATCTCCTTCGGTTCAATTCCACAGCCGTCCGGCAACCTACGCCAAAACTTTGGTCAGGTCCAGAACATCGCCGTATTTGGACGGCGACAGCAGCAGGTGAAACTGCAGCCATCGCTCAATGGCGAGCAGCCAGCTGTCATTCTGCTGCGGCAGAGTTTTGATCAGGATCTGGCAGGAAACTACCAGTACAGTTACCAACTCAGCAATGGTCAGCAGGTGAGGGTAACAACAAAGCGGCGGGGAAAACGTAAAGTAATCTTGGGGAAAACCAGGTCGCCGACCTGTCGATAACTTGGTGATTACATTGTAATCAACTTTGTGATTACATTGCAATCAAATGTACCTTAATGTTCTGTATACCGCTGGGTGACAGGTGCATGTCCCATTACACCATTTTTGTTCGTTGATTGTGTATTCATTCATTAGTTCATTAATTCTGTCCGTGAATCATTTTGTCAGTCACTAAGATAGTCAATGCGTCAGTCATTTATTTATTCCGATAATAATTTGCAGCTTCGAAGCTCCGTGGGCAGCTTAACCGTAACAGCACCTGTATGAATCGCTAAAAAAAAAAAAAACGTTTTACCCGTGACCTTTAGGTGGAGGAGGCGGGCCGCATTCAGCCGGGGACCCAGCCCGAGACCGGCACCATAGACCAGCTGGGACACTTCGAATACGTCAGCGATGACGGCAACACCTACCGCGTCGACTACCTGGCCAACGAGGGTGGCTTCCAGCCGCAGGCCGCCCACCTGCCAGTGGCGCCGGCTCAGATTCCCGAGTACGCCCAGCTGAGGCAGGAGCACCCGGAGCTCTTCTGGGCTGAGGAAGGTGGGGCCGGCGCCAACCAGCAGAAATTTGGGAAGGACGGAGGGCAGTTCTTCTTCTAGCTATGAAAGCTGTCGGATTCTAGTTGCTTACAGGTGATTAGTGAAGTATTTCTCTGTTGCTGTTGGTTTATGTTTTAATCGTGTTGTTTATGCAAGCAGTCGGTATAAACCGTGTTATTTTAATATAGCTTTACTAGAAATATGTTGTGTAGTCACATTGTGGGTAACAGCTACGCTCTCGTGTTATATTTATCTATGAGCGGAAAATAAATCCATCACCTTTCGTATGCCAGCTTTTTTTTTTTTATTCCATTCACATCTTATAATATGGGGGGGGGGGGTGGATTGTTCGCAAGCAGATTGGTCAATTGTCATTAATGTCAGACCGAGCTTTTCACCTGACTCTTTGTACTGGCTCGGGCAGTGGGCATTTTTCACTAGGAAGCACTCACAGCTCAGTCGAAGAGTCACTGTAGGTCGCAGCTAACTGGACTGGTGCCATGATATTCACAGCAAGCAGGCATTCAAAGGTCAGAAAACATTACGAAATCCCCCAAAACTTTGTTATACCGGTGGTACTGAGCAGCTGTTACGTGCAGCTTTTTTAAGAAATAAGATATCTGTCCCAGTACTCGGGCTCGCTATACGACCCCAACCCAATTAGTCTGATTATTGATTGCCTTACCTACATGAGGTGCAAAATGTAGTTGAGGTGGCACGTGCACATGCTGAGTTTTTTAGTGACAAAACGAGGGCTGCAGGATATCGAGTGCGCTCGCAGCCGCACCAAAAATGTGCCAAACACCTCACGCCAGCTAAGTAGCATTGCCGCGTATAACTTGCCAAGCAACAGCTCATCGTCGCTTTCTCTACATAAATTGTTAAACAAAACTTCATAGAGATATTGCAGGTATATGCAAGGGCGGCTACTTTTTGGGGCTAAACCTTCCAGATGACTTCTGGTAACCTGAACAAGTAACCTGAAGAGCTAAAAATGATGAGCATTTGCTTGCATCACTAATTTTTAAGACATTCGAATACTGCTCACCACTCGGTGTTACGTGGCCAACGCGACCAGTTAGGTGGGTGCTTTAAAGTTCATTTTGCCTTTAAGTTCTCACTCTACTGATTCGTTTTGATGAAGAAGCATAGCGTGGGTGCCTTGCCCCCGTGCGACCCTGTTCCCCGCCCCACCGAGACAGGTGGTGGCCATCGATCTGCGGCGCGAGGTCACTACTGGACCGGTCAATAGCCACCCACTATAATGCGGACCGGGAACGGACCGGGGCAGGGGTGGGGAGGAGGGGGGGGGGGGGGGCGAACGGATGGAGACAGGCGTGCGAACCATACGAGCAAAAATACTTGGAAAGAAACCGGCTGGCATTTGGAGCTTTAAGTCATCTAATAAGTTGTTACTTATTTTGAAATTCATGGAGCGCTTGATGATTAACGAACGATGAGATTAGGCTAAAACTCATTTATCACGCTTGAACGCCGTAGCAGAGCTAAATTGAAAAGCATTTTCATATTTGACGACTTTATTTTACCTCCTGAACTTGGCCTGAACTCGAACTGAGTTTAACCGGTTGTCAGTCCCTGGGGGTGGGGGGGGGGGGATGATGCACCCCTCGCCACCAAAAGGGTTTTCGCAGATAGCGCAAAAACCCCCGCGCATAGCACCGCCAAATTTGGCATACTTTATGGGGCATCCTTTTGGCACATTTTCTGAAAATCTGAAGTCCTAAGCATTTTAGGTCATGTCACCATGTCACAAACCCCGTTACAAAATAAGGGTAAAATTGGAATAATTTAGCGGCATCGGAATGACAGTCTTCCGGAGATAGCATAGAAAGGGTGACACGTAGCGCCACCAAATTTAGGACACTCCTTTGAGCATTTCTTCAAAAGATGTCCAGAAAATTTCCAGTCCCAGCGACCGCAGGCCAGGTCCTCCGAAAGCCGTATATCGTTAAAATAACGCTGAACTTGTAGCTGGTTTTTATCTTTACTATAAATTGCAGAGTTTTTCATCGTTTTGATTATAACTTGCAGGACATGCTAAGCTCAAAATTGATTTTATTTGCCTCGAGGTCATCGATGACGTCATAGGTCAGCTCAATGTAAAAATCACCCCGTCATAATTGTGTTAACCAAATATCACGGCATTCGTCCAGTTACAGTGACACAAAAATGACATAAAATAAGCTGCCAGTGTACAGTAAGCAATTAACCCTGTATACGATCTACGGACATTCTCTAATGCACGTCTGAACGGATGCCGTTCTTCCGATTGATAAAGCCGATGTGCCGTCTACCGAATCCCTGTCGACCGATTCGACCCGTCAGCCGCGGTTACAAGCGGTCAATATCTGACCAACCGGAAAACGATACTGTGACACTGTGACAGGAGCATTAATACAGCACCGACACTGTGCATCCTGAACAGATCTGGCTGAAAAGGTCACACAGCGAGGGCAATCAATGCAGGTTTTATGTGCGTTGTGCACGCATCACCTGCATGCCTCTCTTGTCGATAAGTCGGAGCAGTTTTTTTTTTGCCTTATTAGAATTTCGCAGAGGTCATGCTCCCGCCATGTGGATATTAACGCCCCGAGGCACACGTCAGGACGAGATATTGAGCCAACGACAAGAGGCCACTTATTGTAAGCCGAATGCGTTTTTATGTTGATGTTACGAAGACCTGGCGCTCGCAGCCAGCCGCCAGTAATTGAATGTTGGCGTATTTATTTATGTTATGGATCCGGATTCCGGATAAAACAGCCATTTGTGTGGTGCGTGAATATTGAGTATTGATCTCGCCATTGATAAGATGGTACATTTCCACTGCTTTGTATGTGTAAGGTGCAATTAGTAGCACCCCGTTTAATTTTTAGCACACAACTTCGGAATAATTTTGCGGGTCCGAATTGATAGCATAGTAGCCCACCAAACTCCGTCTAAACTGTTCATCTCAACCTCTAAAACCTCTTAACCTCTAGTCGATATTATATATCATTTTTGTTTGTCAAATGATATAGAAGTACAGTACCTTATCTTCTTGTAAAATGTGTTGAGATTAGAACACAATGATGGCTCTATATTTATCCACTCGTTACAGAGCTATGACAAAATGTGTCGGTAAAAAGTGACCAACACTATGTAATTGGAGATGCGCATTGCTTCGGTTTCCCTTGCTCGTTGGAGAGCTGAATGCTAGGTCAGAATAAAATATTTTATAGGAGAGGCTGACAAACACAAATGGGCTCTCCACGAAATTATTGAGCAGTGTGAAGTGTGGACACTTATATACGTTACGCATCAAGGTCGTCTCATTTTGGCTGGCTCCAATAAAGAAGAAAACACCAAGAGTCTCGATCACAGTTCATGTTCAATTCACCACACATGATATATTCTTGTAAACCGTCACAAAATTGACCATTCGCTTCGCCAGAGTCCCACTACTTTGTCACTTCTAGAACTGTACAAAAATGTACAGCTACAATTTGCCAACCAGGGCCCTGTTTCAGCGCATTGACGCTACCGGTATTGGCGCTCGGTTACCATGAAAACCAAATCAGAATCACCAATTTTTACTTACGTTTCCATAGAAACCGAGCGCCAATACCGGTGGCCCCAGAACACAGCACACACCTGACAGCTAGTGGAGGAGTCGTACACTGCTAGTTCTACTTGGTGGCGTAAGATGGCACTGGCATCTTTATACTGTCCTTTGCCTCGAAGAACGTGTAGCTAAGAGTTATCTCTTTCACATTTTCCATGTGGGGATCTTCGTCAAATTCTGGGTCGATATAGAAAAACACGGGCATATCCACCTGCAAAAGAATGAGATGTGTTTAAGAGTCACTGAGTTTCTTAATATCAAAGCCACGATATATTGAGGGTCATTGGACACTGGGTCCTCTCGTTCGAAGATTACAGCGAAAAAAATCACCGTTCCGTCAGTTCCATCGTCAGGACATGCAAATCTTTCTCCTCCTCGCCTCAAACCCCTGCTCCGGCTGGACAGGCAACTTTATCCGATATGGGCATCTCCACCAGGCCCGCAGGAGCAAGCCGGTAGCCGGGTGCGATTTGTGTCAGGGGAGCTGGTCGATAGTGCCCAGACCAATGTCTCCCCCTAATTCCTATCATCCTTCCGGCTCTGAAATGGTCTCGTCAGACCGAAAGGGCTAACTCAACAAAACAAACAAAACAAACAGAACAAACAAACAGCGAAAAGGCCAATTACAGAGCCACCATTTGATGCCTCAATCTACCCTCAGTATAGTCAAATCCTTCTCCACGCCCCAGACCCCTGATCGGTCTGGACGTTCACCTTCACCCGACGTGAGATAGCTCCTCAGGAGCAGACTCACGTGCGGCGGGGTGACTTTTAGCGGGGCTGGTCAGCCTGTCCATCGTGTTGGCCTTAGCCCCGCCGGCGCATCAGGATGCCCGCCCAGACCAATGTCACCACTATTTAATTTATTAATTACAATCATACAACTCCCTGATTCCTTTCATACTATCGGCTCTGAAATCGCCTCGCTATGGCGGAGGGGCGTAACCCAACCAAATAAAACAATAAACCAACATATAATCCGTCCTGTTCATCCTCCGGACCAGTCCATCGTCATCCTTCCTCACTCTTATCTGTTCAGGGAGTTCCGGACTGAAGGTCACCAGACCCAGGCGACTGGGGAGGGCAGCTCTAGACGAGGGCAGCTCTAATAGGGACTGACTCCTTCAAGGTGACCGTTAATTGAGCGGTTATGTGGCCTGTTCCAGCCGGTCTCATGTCCCATGGGTTAGCAAAAAGGACCAATTCTGGCTTAAAATAAGACGCACGACTTATGGTGAAATAGTAGGATGGGAAGGGAGAACCTCCACCCTCTTCAATAATTACCCTTCTGCGGACTCCCAGCTTGCTCCCAGCACACTCACAACCAAACCCTCCCTCATCCCCCCCCCCCCACCCACACACACACTTCTCCAGTCCTCCCTTACCTGCTCCTTGGCGTTAAGCCGCTGCTCCTCAAAGCAGAAGCACTGGATCTTGTTGAAGTAGGCGCCCGCCTCGAACGGCACCACGTTATACGTGGCGATGCCGTCAATGGGCCTATCGGTGGGGTTTGTGGCGGTGTAGAACGCCAGCGCCGTCTCGCCCGGACGGACCTGGGAGAGAGGGGGGAGGGAGTCAGCAGAGGAGGAGAAGCGACTCACACCGAGCGGAGAGGCTTTCTTTGCTCTCCAACAATGCCAAGCACGATATCATGTCCCAAATCATAATTTGCGACTTAGCTCTTGAACTTGGTCTACCATCCCTGGCCTTACGCTCTGACCTGATTCAATCCACCCCTTGAACTCAACCTCTGAGCTGATCCGTCCCATCCCTGAACCTAACATCTGACCTTAATCAACCCACCTCTGACCCCAGCCGCCCCGCCCCTGACCTTGATCTCGCGCTGCTGCGGCCGGAAGCTCCAGGTCATGCTACTGGCGGTGTCAGCGTTGAAGCGGATCGTCAGCTCGCGATCCTCCACCTTCTTCATGGTCAGCACCTTCTCAGCGTCGTGACCCTGGGTGGTGCCGCCGTACGCGTACGCCTGGAGGGGAATCAGGGTCAGGGGTCGGAGGTCACAAGGGTCACAACGTTAGGTTACGACAAGGGTTAGAACAGCCAATCGGGTCACGTGTCAGAAAGGTAAGGAGGGAGGGTCACACTTTCGACAGGTAAGGTCGTCAAATCTAGCCACCCAGGGAAACTAAAAAATATTAGGAAGACGAATCAGGATTGCATTTGAGGGACTTGGGATTCGGAAATTGGAGGACAATCAAATCCTTCTCTTACAGACGCCTCCAACCCCTTGATTTGAGCTAAACGGTCCCCTTGATTCGACGTGAGTAGCTCCTTAGGAGCTGGCTCACACGCGGTGGGCCTGCTCCTGAGACAAAAATGCATTTTACCTCTTCCACACGCTTTACTATCTCCCTCTATGGGTCCTAACACCATACACTCGTTACCCCATTCCCTTCAGGCTTCACATTTTCATTTTTCCCCACACGAACCTGACAGAATATCCTATAGAGCGGCACAGCGGCGTAGCTCAGACCTCCAACCAGCACACCCATGGCCGTCACATAGTAGAGCGTCGACCTGAGCCGGCGGCTGCGCTGCTGCTGACCCGACCCGCCGCCGGTCAGCTGACGGATGGTGACGTCACGCAGCAGCAGCTGACGCGGCGTGACGTCACCGGATCGCAGCAGCTGCCGACAGGCGGAGCAGAGCGGGGGCCGGGCGGCGGCCACCGCCAGAGGACGGAGCAGGCTGGAGACCACCATCGTCTGAGGAAGAGAGGAGCGACTCTGAGCTTAATGACACTGGCTGATGAAGACTACCCTGATGACTATGCCGAAGACCACGAACACTGTCCAGCAAGATAATCATAACCTCAAGAAGTCCGCCCAAGCCTCAGGGCAGAGGAGAAAAAGAGGGTTTGATGAAGCAGTTGTGGTAGGAAAGGTCCCCTGCGTGCTGGATGTTGAAATTTGTAATTACGCTGGTGCCACTGAATTCGACAAGTGATGATGATTTGGGGTTCAGGGCGCCCGAACTGCGGTCATTGTCGGCGCTCAAGAGTAAGTACCTCGTAGATAGTGTATGTACATACTGTGTAGTGCTCAGAGGCGCGTATAAGACATCTGTCGTTGGCTGAAGATGTCAGTGACGTGACAGTCATTAGTCAATCAGCTAAAATGATTTACACCATGTTTAGTGGCGCCTATTCGTATTTCGTCGTGCTCTCCCCATTTCCAGCAATGGCTAAATCTGAGGACTGTTTTACACGAGACTGTTTTACGACACTGTTCTGAGCTCTGTTCAGATCACGGACAGTCAGATGTGCATCATTTATTGCGCTTACTGATGCATACAAAACAGCACCAATTGCTTTTCAACACCACAAAATACATACTTCTACTGGTTTCGGTAACACCCTCCAGCTGCAGTGAATATCAGCAACACGGAGGTCAAAACCAGCACCACAGTTAGCACACTCGGGGGCAGCGTTAGAATCAA
This sequence comes from Amphibalanus amphitrite, assembly GCF_019059575.1. Lineage (NCBI taxonomy): Eukaryota > Metazoa > Arthropoda > Thecostraca > Balanomorpha > Balanidae > Amphibalanus > Amphibalanus amphitrite. The sequence continues at coordinate 200,233 of NW_024882487.1, read as the reverse complement.
CACATGGGCAGCAGTGACCGGGGCACACGTTCGATCAGAGGTTACCGTCACTTGATAACAGGATGCCGGACACAGATGCAACTACAATTTTATCGCCACGGAACGTCATCAGGTTCATCGGATCGCCCAAAAATAAATCGGAAATTGAGGCTAAATGGTGCTTCTTTTGACTGTTGTTTATAAAACGTCTGTGTGCTATACCACACTCATCACTTTTGCAGAGTACACTGACCAAATTAAGCACATCACTTTGTCACTTTACCACCATGAGCCTGGGTGGGCATCACAATTTATCAGTTCTTCCCACTTCGCAGCCACTGCCAGTAACTGCCAACACACCTCCCACCAACCGCACACTCAAGTCCCCGCAGCACCCCCACGTAGGTACTCTGCGGACCTACTCCCGTGTCTACCACCGCTCGTCGGCGCCAGATGCGCCCGTCACGCCTTTCCCGACTCGATCACATCTTTGGCCTCGTTGATTTTGGCCGCTAGGTACGGTGATCCGCCGCGATCCGGATGATTCAACAACATGATCCGCTTGTGCGCATCCTTGATACGCTTGGCGTTAGCGCTCGGAGACACCCCCAGCACGAGACTCGCCTCGCGGCGTGACATTTTCGTCTCGAAGCCGCCGCGGTAGTAGCGGCTGTTGGCGTCCATCTTGGGGAGGTTTTTGATGGCTTCGTTGAACTGTTTGGCGGCGCCCGGCATCGCGCGGAGTAGGTAGCGCCCGGCGAACCCCACTGTGGCCAGGCCGAGACCGGCTACGATCATTGAGCTGGCCATGGCCGAGGGGAGAGAGGCAGAGCGCAGTGGCGGCGGCAGACGAGCGTGCTTCGGCGACCGGTCAGCCAGGCTGAGGTGGCCGGCAGGTGGCGGCGCGGGCTCACGAATGAAACTCCTCAGCAGCTCAGCTTACTCACTCTGAAAGCAGGGTTGGAATCATTGTGATTTCTATGGTGATTTTATTTACCAATTAATTCTGGCAAAATTTGAGTTCATTGCTTCAACAATTGACATTTGTTCGGTCATGGTCAGAGCTTATCCATTAAATCAAAGGAAAAAGTCTCACAAGTGATTCCAACCCTGGAATATGTGTGGTATGTGCAAACTTTTTCTATAAAAAAAAATAACCAGTGTCTCTGCATGATGTAGCCTGGTGATATATAAAATATAGGTATTGATTGTTACATCTATTAATTATAATAACCATGTTCATTAGTAACCCATCAATATTAATGGGACTGGGAATTGGGAGAGGTCATTAAAATATAAGCAACCACACAAAAAGTCCCTTCAGAATCGATCAACAACATTACCCAGCTTGTTTTGTAACCACTGTAATTATATTCAAGTGTGTTAACTGCAAAATATTGGCAAAGATGCTATAGAATACATGGTCTGACTTAAATGTAAAAGATGAAGTCTGTCTCCATGGTTGCTCTGACTTCCTTTAAACTCACCTAACCTCCTCTCATAAAAAATGTTTCTGTCATTCACGCTTCTCTAAGCTCATCCCAATACCAATTCTCACCACCACTACTCTCCTCCCCTCTCATCCTTAAGTCTAAAACTTGGTTGGATTTCTGGATGAGACTCAAACAGACAGAAAATGGTGGTGTGCATGTAATAAAAACAAATAGTTTGTAAAATATAAGCAAACATTGTTTGTAAATAAAAGTTGAGTGGCATGGAAACATACATGAAAATTCAGGATAGTGAGGTATTTTTACATAGTTATTTCTGATTTTCCATCACTTTTTGGAGAAAAAATAACACTTATATCAAAGTCAATATTAATGCAATACTAACAGACCAGTTGGACCAATGAGAGGCCAAGAAATAACAACAGGCTTTTACTTACTTAAAAAGTATGGAATTGGGATAGGCCAACTGCCCTTGGAAACCTATCTAGTCGAGGTCCTCATGAATCTGACTATTCTTCTTTGTGAGGGGTGTCATGTGCGAAGTGTGCCCAGTTATAAGTGACATCTTTATAGACTACCTAACTTTGTAATTTTTCTGCTGAATGCAAACATCCTAGGCTAGGTTAGGTTATGCTAGCTTTGAATTTTTAAAATAAACTTAGTGCTAACTTTTGAATGGAAGGATTCACAAGGGCAGAGCTCCCACTACGAATAAGCTGAGCTTGTTGCGTTGGCCCTGCCCTCTAACTTCCAAGCTCGCAGTTTGGTGCGCCGTGCTGAGGATCTGCAGTTACAACTGGATTATTTGCCGGCTGTTGCCGTATGATGGCGCTAGCAGAACTTGTTACATATCAATGCCAGACACAAAAGATTAAATATCTAGGTAGTTGTGTCGTAAAGCAGGCGTCATACTTCCGTGTATATGGTCATGGAAGCTGGCCAGCCAGCTGACTGAATCCAGATAATGCTGAGGCCCTGTGCAGAGGTGTTAAGACACTTTTTTTAGTGTTTGATGGTAAGATGTTGCAGTCTACTGGCAGGAAATCAAATGTTGAAATGTTAGATCAACCACCCGGTCGTCAAGCGAGAACTTACCAGCATACGATGTAAATTGAGTCTCCGATCAGTTCTCAACTTAACATGTCGAAACTCAAGGACAGCGAGATTATTATCGTCGTCTTTGAGGCTCTTATTGAAAGCACAATTTAGTACTCAAAATTAATAAATAAAATATTGTATCCCTCCCGCACGTTGCATTTCATTTGTTACGCAACCGCAACAGTGAATATATGGTAGCCTGATATGAAATGGCGCACTACTTGTCCGTAATTGTATTTTTACATGCTGGTCAAAATAATATTTTACATGTACTGTGATAGTCATCATTTGCTTCATTGGATTAAATTTGCAGAAAGTTTCATGTAAATTATTTGACAGAAATGAGTAATCTAGCTTTTTATCAGTAGGAAATATCAAAACAATAATACATTGAAACGAAGGAAACCAGAAATTTCCTTAATTTGGTAGCCTTCTGAATAACATCAGTTTTGGAGTGAAAGATGCGCATGTGTTCCGATCTTGGCTCTGTCTTGGCTCTGGCTCGATGCTTGCCTGCGTGCCGGGGAGGGTGCATGTGTATTTTGATTTCTGTGAGAATCAGGCTTGTTTGCTTTATGGTTACTGTTTGCGCACTTTTTCATCTATTGGCTGATGGCTCTCGTACTTATCTTTTTTCAACACTGGAATCGGTTATGATGGACATCCGCTCATTCCAATGCCCCGTCATCTATTAATTTGAACTGTCAAAACAAGGCATGGCTTTATTGCTTCTTTGGTAATTTTCCAGCAAGCTCTGCTGTTAGCTCCCTGGATGTTAACTTCCTGTAAAGTATCTCTGCAGACGTTGGCTGTTTGTTAAGGGATGCACACTTAACACTGAGCCAACTCCAGAGGCAAAGTGAAAGCTCAGCTGGCTCTGTTTTGGACAAAGCTGCAGTAATTAAGATAAATGAGGCATCGTTTCAAAGCACTTTAATTTTGATTTGATAAGTCACCCTTTTTTCAGACGTCACTTTCTACCTCATTTAACCTCATTTACCTATACCTGTGCGTCTCTGAAGCCAGTGGCAGAAGATGGAGCCAAAGGCAGTGATTCTGGCCGCTGGGAAGGGCTCTCGCATGGTGGATCTCACCTGCCAGCTGCCCAAGTGTCTGCTGCCCGTGGGTGGCCTACCGCTGCTGTGGTACCCGCTGCGGCTGGTACAGGACGCCGGAATCCAGTCAGCCCTGGTGGTGGTGTCAGAGGCCGTTTTACGAGACCACAAGAACGACATCGCCCAGATACCAGCCAAACACGGCCTGCTGATTAATGTCGAGCTGTGCGCCGTGCCGGGTCGGGAGGACCCCGGCACGGCCGACTCTCTGCGACACCTCCGCTCCGCCGACCACCTGCGCCCCACCCAGCCGCTACTGGTGCTCAGCTGTGACCTGGTGACCGGCTGCGCGCTGCGCGAGCTGCTGAGCGCCCACCTGCTGCGCGGCGCCGCGCTAACGGCGCTGTTTGCCGCGCCCGGCGACCCGACCGTCTCGCCGGCGGCGGTGATCGCGCCCGGGCCCAAGTCGCGTCACAAACCCGAGCGGGACCTGGTGGGCCTGGCCGGACCCGAGCAGCGCCTCTGTCTGCTCGCCTCAGAGGCTGACTTTGAGGAGGAGGTGGAGCTGCGACTGGCTGTGCTGCGCCGGCACCCGAAACTGCTGGTCAGGAGGGACCTGCTGGACGCTCACCTCTACCTGTTGGCGCCGGGACTGCTCGACTTTGTGGACAAGAGTCCCCAGCTGAGCTCACTGAAAGGAGAGGTGGTGCCGCAGGTACGTAGCGCGAGCGTTTGTGGATCTCTTGCAGTCTTCAACTATTGGGAGATGTTTCAGTCAAGTTTGATTTATTACGCCTTGGGATATATTGTTTGAAGATATAACAGCAAGTATAACGATTGTTTTACATGTGTTAAGCCATCAGACGTCGTGGTAACTAAGCCACTTTTGTGAAGCCGCTGAATCATATGTGACGAGCACGTCCTTTCTTCAAGGTCTTGTGTTGTCAACATATTGTGATTACTATCCGTCGTATGTAATACTGATTGTGACCGATCTCACCGATTTATTCTATCAAAGTCCCTAATCTAACTTTTGTGACCTCTTTGTCTCTCCCTGCAGGTGATCCGGGCCCAGTATCGTCGTCCTCGCGTGCAGCCCTGCGACGACACCGCCCCCGCCCCCGCCCCCGCCCCGGCCCCGGCGGCGGTCCACTCCGCTAACACCTACCTACGTCAGCCGCGCTTCGCCTCGCTGACGGCCCGCTTCGCCGCTCCGGTCGAGGCGGAGGACGTGGGTCGCACCAGCTGCTTCGCGGTGACGACGCACGCACTGACGTGGCGTGTGAACACAACCGCGGCGTATCTGGCGGCGAACCGGGCCGTGACGCGCCTCTGGGAGACACTGCCGGGCGAGCGGCCGCCCCGGCTCCACCCCCAGGCCAACATACCGAGCGGAAAGGTAAGGCAGGGCGCTGGGTTGGGCTGAGAAACACTGCCCGGAAAATGGCCGATAGCGGCAAGGTGATTTCTTGAAATGCGAGCCGAAAGTTGGGGGTGGCTGAGCCTGGGGGGGGGAGTAATCAGCTTTTCGTTTTGGTGTTGCTGTATGTTTGGGCTGCGGGAGAGTCATTGAAGATTAAAGTAATCGCCCGTATTGCAGCGTTCCCTGCCCTCTCACACCGCCCCTGTCCGCTTCTCACTGCTCCCTGCCCGCTTACGCGCCTCTCACCGCCTCTCACTACCCTCTACCTACCTCTCACTCTGCCCCGCCCTTCTCCCCAGGTGCAGCTGAGTGACGACTCTGTAGTGGGCGAGGGCTCGTCGCTCTCTGAGCGGAGTCACATCCAGCGCTCAGTGGTCGGCCGGCACTGCTCGCTTGGACCGCGCGTCCGCCTCGTCGACTGCGTGCTCATGGATCATGTGACCGTTCACGAGGATTGTGTTCTGTCTAACTGTATCCTGATGAATAGTAGCACGGCGGAGGCGGGCGCCCAGCTGAGTGACTGTCTGGTGGGGGTGAATCAGGTGGTGGAAGCGGGTGTAAAGAAGAACAGGGAGGTTGTGTCGCAGCAGAGCGGTCATATGGAGGTCTATTGAGGGAAGACGGAGGGAGAGATGTGGTTATGGAATTGTTGTGGCTGGAGAGAGGAGGTAGGGGATGAGTTATCAGTGGAGAGCTTGTTGAGTGTGAGTGGAGTTGGCTATCTGTGACGCTGGGGTGTTCATCTTCGGCGTGGTAAATCGAGGATAGATAGCTGCGGCCTTCCCCGTGGCGAGTTTGAACACTTATACTTCCATCGTCGGACTGCAGATGGCAGCACGCGTGTCTTGTGTTTCACAAAGCGGTAATACATACTGCCATTGAAGCCGCTGGCTGGTGGCTCTGCCGGTCCACGGTCCTGGTAAAATCCTGTTTTGCTCAGGATGTAACGTGTTTCGTCAGCTCCGTGATGCCTGAAAAACCCGAGGTTATTGTCTCAGACTGCGGAGATATTTGGTGCTTGTTTGGTGGCGGCGGGTGACGGAATTTGCCACTATTCGCTGGACGTTGGACCTATCAATTGATGCAGGGCTGGTATAAACCTGTGTCTATGGTTCTTTGTGACTTCCAGACCAGAAGCTACAGGACAACATTTCAGGTAGTCTGTGAGCAATTTCAACCATGGAATGTGTTGCTAAAATACAAACTGTTTCTTATGTCGCTTTGGCTGTCTCTTTTGTCGTGTTGAAACGTTGAAACTGGTGTGGAACACATTTGCGACCTCTTAGCAATGCCTATTTTTCGCAAGAAACGCACGTTTAGTGACCATATGTATGTGTATTATCGATGCACAACCACGATTTGTCTGGACTACGTATGTCATCGTAAATAAGGTACACTACAGGGCAAAATGGTATTTTGCTTTAAGTGTTAAGTGCTGGTAAAATAAGTGATTGTGAGTGTGCGGTAGATCTCTCTCTCTCTCTCTCTCTCTCTCTCTCTCTCTCTCTCTCTCTCTCTCTCTCTCTCTCTCTCTCTCTCTCTCTCTCTCTCTCTCTCTCTCTCTCTCTCTCTCTCTCTCTCTCTCTCTCTCTCTCTCTCTCTCTCTCTCTCTCTCTCTCTCTCTCTCTCTCTCTCTCTCTCTCTCTCTCTCTCTCTCTCTCTCTCTCTCTCTCTCTCTCTCTCTCTCTCTCTCTCTCTCTCTCTCTCTCTCTCTCTCTCTCTCTCTCTCTCTCTCTCTCTCTCTCTCTCTCTCTCTCTCTCTCTCTCTCTCTCTCTCTCTCTCTCTCTCTCTCTCTCTCTCTCTCTCTCTCTCTCTCTCTCTCTCTCTCTCTCTCTCTCTCTCTCTCTCTCTCTCTCTCTCTCTCTCTCTCTCTCTCTCTCTCTCTCTCTCTCTCTCTCTCTCTCTCTCTCTCTCTCTCTCTCTCTCTCTCTCTCTCTCTCTCTCTCTCTCTCTCTCTCTCTCTCTCTCTCTCTCTCTCTCTCTCTCTCTCTCTCTCTCTCTCTCTCTCTCTCTCTCTCTCTCTCTCTCTCTCTCTCTCTCTCTCTCTCTCTCTCTCTCTCTCTCTCTCTCTCTCTCTCTCTCTCTCTCTCTCTCTCTCTCTCTCTCTCTCTCTCTCTCTCTCTCTCTCTCTCTCTCTCTCTCTCTCTCTCTCTCTCTCTCTCTCTCTCTCTCTCTCTCTCTCTCTCTCTCTCTCTCTCTCTCTCTCTCTCTCTCTCTCTCTCTCTCTCTCTCCTCCCGGAGAGGCTCTCCCACTGCCGGAGTATTTGTCGCTATGGGGTCGGATGGGTGTGAAAGGCAGGTCTTATATAAGATGCGCATTTATCCGCTTCCCGGGCTGCTTTTTATTCACTGCACGATGCACCGGTGCTGCTGAGACGTTCACTCTGCAACGCTCCACAGCTCGTGACGTGTATCGTGACTAGTATTTTCGGTATTTATGCATGCCATGCACGCAGATTGTACACTGTACAGGCATCTGAGTTCAGCACAGCCAATGTCATCCACCTCACCCTATTCCTGGCTGTGCGCCTGACACGGACAGCTGCTCTATTGTTCGGTGCCCCCTCCTGTTGACGAGTTTGCGCGGCACGGCCCCACGTCAGCTCCCCAGTTCCCTTCTATTCCTCCATCACTCCGTCCATCAATCAATCCTCTCCCCTGAGCTCTGGGGTTCATCGGTCTCTTCGTCCTCTTCTGTCCCCCCCCTCTCTCTCTCTCTCTCTCTCCCTCTCCCTCTCCCTCTCCCTCTCTCCTCTCTCCTCTCCTCCTCTCCTTCTCTCTCTCTCTCTCTCTCTCTCTCTCTCTCTCTCTCTCTCTCTCTCTCTCTCTCTCTCTCTCTCTCTCTCTCTCTCTCTCTCTCTCTCTCTCTCTCTCTCTCTCTCTCTCTCTCTCTCTCTCTCTCTCTCTCTCTCTCGGCCTAGCCCCCATCCATTCATAGATCCCTTCACCGGCGGTGTTTCGCTATAGGTAAGCGGTGGTAGCTCTCTAGGCGACTAAACACGGACGGAACGGTGGCGAGACTTACGGATGTTTTGTCACCAACGGTGTGCCTACCAGCTTTGAGCGCCATCAGCCTAATCGTTACTGAGAAGTGGAAACGGTCGCTGCTGTCCCTCCGGGTGTAGTGTGCTCCGCTCCAGCCGTCCTTCGAATGGAAATGCATTGTGAGGAGTGCCCCAACGATACGACGAATTGTAAAGCAGTCGACCCAGCCATCCATTCATTAAAGAGTCATTGTAAGTGGAACAAAATTGACACCGCTAATCTGGCACGTGGCACGTGTCGTGGCGGTCACCTAAATGATCACAAACGATACACTAAGAGCAGTATAATTCGGAGTAAAATATTAGAATTTTCCGTCATTGAAGACCGTATTTTAAACACATAGACGGCAACGGAAATCTTTACCTATGTTACAGGTAGACTGGGTAGCGCGGCGCCCGCAAGTCTCATACATTTCGATTTGTCGGTATATGCTATAAAAAGGCCCTTTTCGTGCTCACTCGTAATCGCTCGCACTCTAAATCTAAGCCATTCGACCGTGTTTGTGACCATGCATTCGATGCCGTTTCCCAGTCTATGGAAAACACCACGGCCCCGGGAGCTAGCATCTCCGCCTAACAAGAGCGCAGATGTATATAATAAAAAGCGCTGCGTTTGGCTGCGTAATTCCATATGCCGCAGTTCTTGATGCGGTCAAGGACTTTGGTCCATGCGTTCCTCCCACCATTATGCTCGACAGGCTTCGTACAAGTCGTCCAGACATCGTTTCTTGGCCGGCCCCGACCCGAAAAACTACAGACCTGAGACCTCACGCGGCCAGCGGCCAGGGCAAGTGCACGAGACCGTGCCCTCGTGCCCTCCCCTGGTAACGATGTAGGGTGTAAACATCCGGGCGATGGAAGAAGGCACAATGCGTTGGTTCTCTCCGGTGCCTCTTATTGTTCTTTTCACGTAGGATAAGCGCAATATTAGGAAAGGTTTAAAAATGGGCTTAGGTACTCCACAAAGTGCATTGGCTCATTGGAACTTTTCGATTTGTATAGGTATCTTCGTCAGCAATCGTATCGCATAAGTAATCGATGTTGAGTAGTACACGTATGGAATAAAACTCTGGCAAGATCTGGTATGAGTGGTAAGCCGGGTTCCTGATCAGAAACAGGCTTTAAAACGGTGATCAATGACTGTAAACACCAACCCGCATCTGATGCTCAAACGTGATACTTTATGTGAAGGACAATGGAAGGAAATTTTCCATCGGCGGTTTCTCACTCTCGCATTCATACTTTCACACGCACGCGTGGCTGGCACGCGTTGCAGTTGGGATCGTGGTAGACACGCGGCACGTGAGCATACACGAGATCGCGCCCTCGTTCCCTCCCCTCCGGCGGTACCGTACTGTACAGGACGACCCAGCATATTACGTAACTTCCCGGGTGCGAGCGCACGGGAGTACCGACCAGGGTAAACAAAACAGGCGGCTGGAAACACGTCGTAACCTTGTTCGAAGTATAGGAGGGGGAGGATAATGTCCCTAAACAGGTAAACCTGACTGGTGGGTCGCCGTGCGACTTCGTGGGAACGTTCGCTACTCCAGCGTAACCTGGAACCTTTAACCCTCGCCGGCACAGGCCATTTTGCGTCCTTCGACGGCACAAGGGGGGTTGGTACGACCCCCCCTCGCGTTTGGCCCCTGATCGAGATTGAGCTTCGTGGAAAAACCCTAGGTCATCGGTTGACCTTCCAGGTCAGGTCAATGACCCAAAGAAAATCGTGTTAGGAAGTCGTTAAGTGTGGCTGCTATGGGGTTTTTCGGGGTGATGATCACGAAGATCGGGTTAGTTTTGATCATAGATTATGTTTTTAAGCATTTAGACCAGGTCGGGTCAGGTCAGGTTAGGTCAACCTGTAGGGGTCGTGACGTGGGTAGTCGTAGTACGTGTCAACCGCCTCTTGACAGCTTCGTAAAATGTTACGAAGGCACCAAAACTACTTCGTAAGTGTTCAAATGGTTGCTAAATTCTAATTCAGCAAAAAAAAAAACTAACCTAGAAACATGTTAAACTCGAAAAAGTGAACCGAGGTCACCAAAGGTCAATGACCTGACCTGACCTTCAAGTGACCTTGACATTCACCCTAATGCATGGGAGCGACATCAAATCACATGTTTGAACGTTTGAAACCACGAAAAGCTTGCAAACGCGCGACTAATGCGAGCCAATAATATACGCCGAATCGCGATTCTGGCCAAACATGGTCTCGGAAAGTAGGCCACAGGTCAAAGGTCATTTGGGTCAGGGTCATTTAATTTTTAGGATAGATGTAAAATTGATCAATGCGAGGGTACTAAAAGTTTCGTCGCGATCGGTCGCTTTTTACGCATTCGCGAAAAAACCTTAGGGGGCTGTATCCAAACATGTTTAACCCCCTGTGCCGGCGAGAAACAGAAAGCATGATTGTTTTGATTTTAAATTACAAATGATGAAATGAACGATTAAAAACATGACAACTTCAATTTCATCATTATGTTAAAAGTGCATAAGAAATATAATTTGCAAAGGAATATGATTTAAAAATTGCCCAAACGGACTTAAAAAGCCGACTTAAGCATTCACAAATTACATTTATCTATGCCTTTGGCGAAAACCTATTTAGATAAAATAAATATTGCGTCTGTCACTGCTTCAATGCTGTAGAAATCGGCATAGGACAACGCTTTTTGTTTCGTTATAATGATTTCAGTCAGCCTAGTATAAGACAAAATTATCGTAAAATGTGAGTAAAAGTTTCTGAGAGTTTAAGGCAAAATCATGCCTAATTGCCTATTTATTGTGATTGGCATTTTAATCCGTATCGTGCAGGGGGAGGGGGAGTTTTTTCGCAAATACTTATAAAAAAGACCGCGCGCAGCGCCGCTGTTATTGGCACACCTTAAGGCCGACACCTTATCTACACATACAAAAAAAAAATCACACCCGGGTCTTCCCAGGTCAGGTCACTAGGTCACGTCAAGTGACTTCATCTCAAATAATTAATTCCAATCCTTGCCAAAGCTACACCGACTGAGTCTCTGACCGGGCGCTTTGAAACATTCAGCGAGTGGTGCAATGAAGTAACAGTATGCATAGAGTGTTTATCTTTTAATTTTGATGTATGCGGCCTAAGTTCAGATCAACTTTGCAACCTCTCCATTTAAGTCAATGGGAGGAAATTGAAATGCGCCTCTTTTAAACGAACGTCGTTCTAAATACTCTCGAATATCGGTTTACACTTTACAGGTAAACATACACACTGAATCGGAAAATTACACCCGTGACCCCTCTTTGTTCCCCTGATGTCATCTCAGGTTATGAAATGTTCAAGCTAGTTTTTTTACAATTACTTGGTAAAGACATGCTAGAGCGATGAAAACCCCCCAGATGTGTTCAGCTCGGCGATGTGGATCGACTGATATGCAAGATTATCTTTTTCCGGTCAGGTCATCACCCTGACTTGAGGTCAAATTTTCGAAATGATCTTCAATGTCAAATGATAATTTATTTGACGCGTCTCGACGAGAGGAACACTATGTTGCAAAATAAATGTTGTGCTTTTTCCATTCGAAAAAAAATTCCTATATAACAAAACATGTTTTCGTAAAAAAAAACGGCTTATATTTTTGGAGGTTTTTTTCCCTCTGGAGGCTACACCGGTAGTAAACTTAGGTTAAATCAAGGCCCTGGTTAAATTAAATATGAAAAGAAGCTAGCAAAAGAACGCTAGCGAGCTATCGAATGCCCTTTTCCGCGGCGCTGTACCTAGCTTGGTTCCGGAATCATGCGCGGGTTTGTAGAAAATGTTAAAGTAAGCTAAAATTGACCTTTTATGACCTCTGGTGACCTGACGTTTGACCTGACCTAAAAAATGGCTTAAGTATTTTCTTCATAATTCTTTTACGCTCTTTCGAATTCCGCTTACGCGTGTCGCTAGGTGGCTCAGCAGCCGAGTTGGACATGGAAAACTCGGATCACCAGCACGTGTCGTCAATAATCCCGTACGGCATGTAAAATGGGGATTAAACGGCAACCGTCCGCCGTCCAGCAGCCACTGTTTGCCGTTCGGCGTCCACAGTCCACCGTCCACCAACCACCGTTCGCCGTCCATCACCCTACGCCCGTCCACCGCCCAATATTTCACTATTTCACTATTTTTATTCAACCGTCTCCCGCCTAATGTCCACCGTCCACCGTCCACCGTCCACCACCTTGCACCCACCGCCCAACGTCTACTATTCACCATCCACATTCAAACTTCCTCCGTCCACCGTTCCCCGTTCACCATCCACAACCGTCCGCCGTCCACCGCCTACCGTTCACCATCCTGGTGAATGGTATCCACATTATCCACCAGGTATCCACATGGTATCCTGGTATCCACCAGGTGAGTATCCACATTCACCCTTCCGCCATCCGACGTCTATCGTCCACTGCCTACCGTTCACCATCCACATTCAACCTTCCGCCGTGCACCTTCCACCGTGCAGCCGCCCATCATACAACGCGGGCGCCTCCCGTCCCCAAGCTCGTGCCTGCCCGCGGCAAGGTCAGTTCCCAGCGGTGCCGCGCCGGGCGCCCCGCGTTCGGGCCAGTTCCGACCGGTCGGCGTTGGGGTGAGGGCTGATCGCGCTGTCGTACGCGCCTCGTCGGCTGTGTGTAACAGCTGTTGCGTAGTACACGGTACGGGTCGCGTGCGTCGATTGGGGGACTGCGTCGGCGCGCGTCGGTGGTTCGGGGGAGTGCGTGGAGTCGGGACGCGTCGGTGGCAGGCTGTGCGGCGGTGAGCGACAGTCAACGCTAGCGCGGTGTCGCTGCTCGCCTGCTGACGTGAGGAGAGCTGCAACGACCGGTTGGACGAGGCCAGCGCTGGGTTCGGAGAGGACCAGCATGGACAACATGGTGACGCGCTGGCTGGAGAAGCTGAGGGAGAACCCGCCGCCCTGGCAGGGGGTGGTCGTCTGCGTGTGCGGCTTCGTCCTGGAGCTGACTCTCGGGGCTATCTTCACATTTGGTAGGTAGACCTACAGGACTCACCGGCACTATAGATGAATAAACACGTAATTCCGCTGTCGTGATATCATGTCGTGTTTTGCGTTTTTTCTCTCCTCTTTTCCTCCCGAAATAAACTTAGGTAGGTATAAACTTTTATGTATTTGTGTCATGTCCTGTTTCATGTTTGTCTGTATTACGGTGTTTAGTTGACCATCCATGCTTTGTCTAAACGGGGATGAATTAATGTATACTCTATTGTAATGGTATTCCTAATAATAACGACATTTCTAACGCGCAACAAGAGAATCGTGTAATTTTGGAGAGAGGTCGGCGGTCAGAAATGCTCATCATAACTTTAAGGACACAAACAGACAAAGAATCTCTGTGAAACTAAGTTTGTCAGTTATATAATGCCAACCTTTTTTGAAGCACTGTAGATACTATTTTTAATTGGCAGTTGATTATTGTCGGGGCTGTTTGCAATGGGGAATGTGGTGAATTAGAGACGATGCATCTTAAATTCCCATGGCTTTTGCGCATTCCTTAATTCTTATCCAAATCACTGGATTTCCTATAACGGATATGCTTGTTATTCTCGGGTACGCTTGGTTTCGTGACCGAGTTGTGGCGATCCTGGACTATTTTATCCTTGCCCTCTGGACCAGACATTCGAGCTTAACTCCGGTATATTGCTCACTTAAGTTCTGAGCTCTGATTCTGGTGACTTTCACCAGAGTCTGAACTTTCGGAGCTGGGTGAAAATCTCTGTTAGACTGGGTTAGCACGGCCTATGCTCGATCTAGCTTGCATAATATACATACCAGCATCTGTAAACACCGTCTTTAACTTGAAACACGTCCTCTAACTATATAATAGGCGTTACCTACTACCCATAAACTCCATCATGTCAAGTTACTTGGCTGTGCTTAGTAACACAAAGCAGACAGTTGCCGTAGTGAGACCAAAGGACGAACACTTTTTAGTCATGCGCTGACAGTATAGCACAAAAACTTGTTTACGCAATACTCTGAAGACTACCTTACTCTGAGTTCAGACGATCATATGATGAAATAGGGCGTTGTAAAGCAGCGAATTGAGATGTGTCATGATTTGGCATTAAAACTGAAATTCTGTGCCAATTTGACCGGCGCGGCCCAGTGGTCCGTAAAAACAAACACCCCTGTTGTTACTCGGTTCAAGAGCCGCGTGGTAACAATGGGTAATTGAGAAGAAAAAAATCAAATGTCCCCTATTGTCTTATTGCCAATAAGAGGACATTGAAAGATCATCTGAAAAAAAAACAGCAGACGGTTAAGGTCATTGGCTGACCGGAAACATATGAAACATATCAATTAATCGGCATTGAGTAGTTGTATTGGTTACAAACTATTAAACAAAGTTCGAAAGTATTTGCTACGACTGGCGCACCAAAGGAATGCAGTTTTATTTTCTCCATTGCCTCATGCTAAATAAGACGATCACAAATTGATCTGACGTTTGGCTACCGATGTAAAAATCCCAGGTCAAAGTTCCATGTATCCTGCTGCCTTTATTTTTCATTTAATCACGTTTCAAAGCAATATTCAGTCGGCATATTATCGACTTTTATGTATTTTCAGTCGACTTTTTCTGGAAGCGAGATCACTTGACTTCAACTTGTGACCTAATCCACTGAACTATGCTAACTTTTTACAACATGTGCGGGAATGAAATTTGTTTAAAAACTGAGACGATCCCATCCGGGGAAAATGATGACCAGAAGTTACTGATTGCGTTTAATTTTCATTCCTAGTCTTGTATTTAATAGTGATCACTGAGCTCAGTACCAGAGAATATCGAGTCTGAAACCAGTATAACGCCTTTTGGGGCGACTAACGGAGCGAGCGAGAGGGTGGGCCTTGCACGTGCGAAATTTCGAGGGGGTACCTCCAACTGACTTGTGCACGGCACCTTATTAACCGGTCTCTAGCGATGTGCCAAATTTGAGCACAATCGGCCCAGCCGTTCTCGAGATCTGGAAGCGGCACCCTGCACGTGCGCACGTGCAAAATGGGTCCCAACTGACTTGTGCACGGCACCCTACTAACTGGTCTCTAAACGTGTACCAAATTTGAGCGCCATCGGTCCAGCCGTTCTCGAGATCTGGAAACGACCCCTGCACGTGCGCACGTGCAGCAGCACCCCAACTCTGGCACATGGATATGCAGTGCCTAGTGGGTGCCTACCTACATGCCAACTTTCAGCGCAATCGGCCAAGTAGTTACCGAGATATTGCAACAATTACAAAACGGACACCTCTTCGTTTTGCACGTGGCACGTGCATAAGGGGTCACCCACATGCATCAGGAATAGTCCAATACTTGGTAGAAGGAATGAAGCTACCCTACAAAAATTACCGCGTGTAAATCGGTCAAGTGGTTGCTGAGATATAAGCCTCGCAAAAGCGTGACCACGGCCGGCCGCTCATACTCAGAAATTTCCGTTAACCTAAGGAAAGACTACGCTCGCTCCGTAATGAGCAAAAAGCTACTTCTTGCTTCCGTGGTAATGCCCGTACATTGTTTAGATTACTTATCAAAGATCAACCGCAACATTGTATATGTAGGTAGTTAGCTACTAGCTACGCAATCCTTGGAAGTTCGGCTGAGTTCGTCATTTCCATTTATCACGAAGTTTTTAGAAAACCAGAAGGATCGACCATCTGGCATAAACAAAGTAAGAACACTCCAAACATATTAATCGAAGAACAACATCAAGCCAAGATATGATCGTGGTGGGGGTAACGAGTGCTCTCATTTCGTTGTATGCGATGACATGACTAGCTGCCCTCGAGAATCAGCGACCGCTTTCTTTTGTGCACCGCAGGCAACTTGACCACCTACATGACGTCCTACATGAGGGACCGCCTGGATCCCACCATCAACTACGCCCAGCTGATGTGGGTCTCGGCGAGCCTGTCTTTCTTCGAGGGTCTGACCCTCTCCCTGGGTAGCTGGCTGACCAACAGGATCGGCGCCCGATGGACAGCCTTCATCGGGTGCTCACTGGTCACGTGAGTTCCTTTGGGGTCTTCGACATTCAGTCACGTGATTTGCGAATGGTCGCAGGGCCTTGTCATGGTTTTGTCACGTGTGAGTTGGTGAGATGGCCAGGGGCGAGACACGTGATTTGATAAATGCTTTTGAGCATTGAGTCACGTGGTTAGGGAATGGCGACTACATAGAGTTCGTTCGGTTCCGTGGTTTGGGAAATTCACCAAGGTCAAGCCATATGATTTGCATGGGCTCATCAGCGTCAGTTGGGATGGTAAAATGAGCGCCGAGTGGGGAAGTGCTTGTCATGGTTCGGTGAAGTGTTCAGTCGGCTCATAAAGCCAGAGGCAATGTGAGACTGAAGGGGTGCGGAACTTCAACAAACCTGTTGAAGTTTAGCTGAAGAGTTTGCTTTGCTTTGCTAGGCTAGGCTGGGCAACGTGAGAATGAGGCTTTAGCTTCGTTAGTGACTTCATTTAGAAATTAGAATGAAAGCAATTAAAAAATAATGATAATTATAAAGCAGCAATTTAACTGATAGTGTTCTCTTTTGTCCTGTTACGGCCTCGGCACAACCGTGAAGCTGATTAAAATCTGACAACAGAAATGGTTAGCATGGGAAATGTGCTAAATCGTTGGCAAACACACGTGTTATTGATTATTTTCGCTAGCTCGCAGCACGTAGGTAACACAAACGTAATATTTGCTGTTACCTATATGTATCACCGTTTTACTTGATAGACGGCATGTTTAGGCAAACTGATTGAAGTAATGCTTTTTTCAACAGCCGTGGAATATGATCTTCATTGACGACGAAGACGGGGGAGGGGGGGGGGGGAGCCGACCTGACCGCCCTCTCCTCATCTGGTTGACAATATAAGAATGATACTTGGAGGGGGGGGGGGGAAGGGAGTCCGAAGTCGAAACTCGAAAGGACAATGGAGCAGGGCAGGCAAAAGGGACGGATACTGCCCAATGGACGCGCATGATTCCTCAGATTGGGCTAAATTTTATATTTTGTCGTTCAACAATGCTAAAATCATCGCCACTTAAAATAAACTCGTGAATGCTGGCCAGTAGTCCTCGCCACTTACTTTGTGAACTCAGTCAGCTCAATTAACAATTAAGCTAAAGCCTAAGTGGAAGTTAGGATAAGGAACTGACATCTTTCCGGATATCCCAATCCATCTCACCTTCCTATCATGAATCAATAGCTATACGCAGCTGTACGTCTTTGTGGTAATGGGAGGGTTCTAGCGCAGGGTAACGTGCGTAAAAGCCAAAGACATTTATTTTTCGTCTCAATTCAATGCATATATGTACATACCACAATGCACGTTCTGTTTGCGTTCCCTCAAGGCTTACCATGATTGAAAATAGCTACTCTGCACTACTGGTTTGGAGTAGGTACTTGCATGATATTTTCTTTGATTGATTATATCCATCATGTTCGTGACAGTTGATCGGTTGGAGTACGGCACCTCATGCTTGTGCACGTAGGTACTGGGTGCCCTCTATCGCTCTCGAATGTATTTGGTTGGCGGGAACCCGGTATTCAGTTACACTACGCTGTCCGCTCTCGCAATCAATTCCATTGGCGATTTTCTGCAAAGAATATAATATGCGACATAGCTAGCTGCACAATTCACATGCTTCTGCGTGGAAACTACATGTCTCCCCTCTCCCGGCCTTACGCCACATCTCAGAGCAGTGCGCCTGGTGGGTAGACTGTTCCGCAGTACACCCTGCCGTATAGGCTGTGCCGCAAGGCACAGCTGGGACGAACCGAGCCGGGGGAGAGGGAGGGGGGATGCAGTTTGGGACGCGTGATGATATGGATATGTCAATGTGTGGCGCCATACATTAACAAAGTAGCTCATCATAAAATGATTCTTATTAGCGGTCTTTGATGGATCGATTGCTTCCTCTTCCCTCGTCTACAGCTGTCACACTCAATGCTTTCGTCAATAAACAATAAACATAGGTGGTGATATTTTCCGTGACGGAGCAGTTGGACGCTGTCGTAAATCCTACCTAACAAACAGTTCCCTGGTTTTTATTCACGTCTGCCATTTGTCGGCTGTAAAACCCAGCAGTATGAATAAATATTTATTAGTGGGTAACAGCAGTGGGAATGATTTCATATCTTCGTCTGAGCCAGTACATGGGATACCATGGCCAGACAATCTTTTCTCGCCCTCTGTTCTGTCGCCGCCGAACAAACGAGTAAAATTTCGGTCACCAGACCAAAAATAATGACCCAGTCAGTGTCACCCACGCCTGCTGTGTGCTGGACCTCACCCAGGAAAATACGTCTATAAATAACTGTGCGTTAGGCCCCTAGCATCGAGTGCCAAACTTTCGTCTGGCCCATGACATGCCTCTGGCTGCGAACCAGATGACTAATATTTTCTCGATTTTCGTGTAAAAACGACCGGTTATTTCAACTGAGCCTTGAGGCCTACATATTGTTCAGTTTCTCAATAGTTCTGTTAGTTCATCAGTTCTCACCATTGTCTCCACTGGCGGATCCAGGGGGCAAATGCCCCCCTCCCCGTAGCGCTTGAAATCGACGAAAATTTGCGGTTTTCCGCGAATAAAACGAAAACTTAAGAAGTTTTATGGAGAAAAGTTTATTTTAAACTGCACAACAGTGCACAAGGAATCTAAATTCGATGAGTTTTTTTTTATTTAGAAACGTTTTGGGGGGATATGTCGCCCTGCAGCGTCCGAGACCGCCTTTCTGGATCCGCCAGGCCAGTGAGTTTCTCAATAGTTGTGTTTCTAGTCCTTATATTCACCCCCTCTCCGGAAGCTGCAACTACACGATCTGACACGACCCGAGGTGACCTCTGGCCTGACCTCTGACCCCAGGCCTGACCACTGACCTCAGGTCTGACCTCTGACCCCAGGCCTGACCTCTGACCTCAGGTCGGGGGTGTCGTTGTGCTACTTCGCCGTGCAGCACTCTGTCTGGTTGGTGGCTCTGCTGTTCGGCGTCATCAATGGACTCGGAGTCGGCATCGCCTACGTGGTGCCTCTCGTCTGCGGCATGTCGGTACGGTCTATTTTTGTCTCGTCTGTGGCATGTCGGCACGGTCTGTGTTGGTCTCGTCTGCTGCATGTCGGTACGGTCTATGCTGGGGTCGTTGGGGTCGTCTGCTACGTGTTGGTAAGGTCTGTGTTGTTTTCGTTTGTGACATGTTTGTAAGGTCTAGATTGGTCTCGTCTATGGCATGTCTGTATTGCGTTATGCTGATGTCTTAGAAACGTTTGTTTTCTTGTCTCATCTTTTGCTATCAATGGTGACATTACCTAAGTTAACGCTTGTTTGTGGTCAGCAAATATTGGAAGTTGGCATTGGTGTTGATAAACATGTGTGCTTACTGCTTTACATTGCTTTTCAGTGGTTTCCGAATTCAAAAGGAACATCTAACGGCTTCATTGTCGGAGGGTTTGGCCTCGGAGCTCTCGTATTCAACAGCATGCAAACGGCGTTTCTGAATCCCAACAACATCTCCCCAGCGGAAGACGGGTGAGCGTAAATGAAACAAAGTCGTCTTTCGCTCCTGTATACACATGACAATCTAGGGATTCTCACCTTCAAAATAGCAACTGACGAGTATGTTGTTATACGCACAATTGCATATTGCAAAGATTTAGTAGACTAAAAGCACACACAATTGACGGCAGAAACTCTTCGGCCCAGAAAACTGCTACAGAAACTTTTTATTCACAATTGCTCCAGAGTACAAGTACCAATTGTTACCAAACTTCAAATTATCTTTTGAGTGCCGATCTCCTTGCCCACCGAACCAACCCGCCGCCACCTCTCACTTTACCTCTCACCCGTCACCCTCAGCTACTTCAAGGACCAGCAGCTGCTGTCCCAGGTGCCGTACGTCTTTCTCCTTACCGGCGGCGTCTACATCGTCCTGCAGGCTCTGGCCATTGCCGGCATGATCAAGAAGCCGGTGCCGCTCAAAGAGAGCGATGACTGCCAGGAGCTCGGCGTGGAACTGCAGGTAAACCCAATAGGTGGACAGGTCGAGTCGGAGAGGGCGCTGGCAAAATAATGGCTGGATTTTGAACTTTGTTGACAAGAGAACGATTGGCTGAAAGGACAGTTATGCTTATACAAAAGGTCTAAAATAAGCTTTCATAAAAAGGCTCTTTTATTCAAGCCTCTATCTTATTTTATGTCAAGATTCTACATGCTTATAACCCTTTAACCCTCGCCGGCACAGGCCATTTTGCGTCCTTCGACGGCACAAGGGTTGGTACGACCCCCCTCGCGTTTGGCCCCTGATCAAGCTAGAGCTTCGCGGAAAAAACGAGCGTGTTGCCCGTCACGAGAGGAAGCCGATGATACCCAATTTTAAGGTCCTAGGTCATCGGGTGACCTTCCAGGTCAGGTCAATGACCCGAAAACCGGGAAAATCGGGACCTGTTAGAAAGTCGTAAAGTGTGGCTGCTATGTGGTTTTCCGGGGTGCTGATCACGAATATCGTGTTAGTTTTGATCAGAGATGATGTCTTTAAGCATTTAGACCAGGTCGGGTCAGGTCAGGTCAGGTCAACCGGTAGGAGTTGTGACGGGTATTCATAATACTTGTCAACCACCTCTGACAGCTTCGTAACATGTTACGATGGCACCAAAACTTCTTCGTTAATGTTCAAATGGTTGCTAAATTTGAATTCAGCACCAAAAACTAGCCTAGAAACATGCAAAACTCGAAAAAGTGAACCGAGGTCACCCGAGGTCACCAGAGGTCAATGACCTGACCTGACCTTCAGGTGACCTTGACACCCACCCTTATGTATGGGAGCAACATCAAATCACATGTTTGAACGTTTGAAACCACGAAAAGCTTGCAAACGCGCGGCTAATGCGAGCCGACATACGCCGAATCGCGATTCCGGCCAAACATGGCCTCGGAAAAGAGGTCACAGGTCAAAGGTCATTTGGGTCAGGGTCATGCAATTTTCAGAGTAGGTGTGAAATTGATCAATGCGAGGATACTGAAGTTTCGTCGCGATAGGCCGCTTTTTACGCGAGCTATTCGCGAAAAACCTTAGGGGGGGGGGGGCTGCATCAACCCCCTGTGCCGGCGAGGGTTAAAGCAATTGGTATCTATGCAATGATCGATTGGCAATATCTTCCTACGGACTTCAAAACAATATCTACACTGATTCAAGACATATTATTTTGCTTTTAACGTGTCAAGCCCGTTCAATTGATAGCTTACCTACTTTAGGCTACTTACCTACATATGTTGTGAACTAAATAACAGTTTTATTCTGGACTTTCGCGAAAAGTACCATTGCTTCGGCCAACCGACTATCACATTTTTGTATAAATATTTACATCAAACGGTGATTGTTCGTCACCTGTTCATCAATTTCCGTATTTATAATACATTCGCCCCACTCACACTGCCACCCTGTCCGGCACTGTCAGGCGACCGCCGACGGGATGAAGCCCGAGGACCCGTCCTCCGACCCCGGCGCGGCCGACCAGGAGCCAGAGGAGGGTAGCGCGGCCGACTACAGCAGCAGCATGACCATCATGCAGGCCGTGAAGACGCCGACCTTCTGGCAGCTGTTCGTCACCTATCTCTGCAACAATCTCTGCATCGGCTTCATCAACCCGCTCTGGAAGACGTTTGGACAGCAGTTTATTCGTGAGTCTCCCGCGCTCTCTACAGTTTTTTTTTATGGAAAATCTTGGCGTGCAGAACCACAAAACTTTGTAAGGCTTACCTATCACACGTCAATTTTTTATCGTGTATACATTTTTTATCCCAAATTTTGAAGCTGACCTTTTCAGCTCAAGCTGACCTTTTCAGGCTCATTCGATACATATCGACGAGAAAAACACGATGTTGGCAAAATAACTCATACAATTATTGACGCTAATGTTGTTGCAAAAATTGTTGAAAAACTGTTTCCTTTAATCCATCTATTTTGGTGGTTTTTGCCGTCTGTATAGGTCCAACCGTTAGGCTCAGGTCAAAGCTAAGGACATGTCAAGCGAAAGAGCTTTGAAAGAGCTTCGAACCGAGACTACCGAGACTCTAGCCCTTTTTGCTTCACGAGATTAAACCCCAAAATTCAAAATAATTATATTGTCAAAATTGGGAATTTCTTATCTACAGCTAAGTTCGCCATGAACAGATCGGAAAATCTCTTTAATTCTGAAAGAGCTTCCACACGGTCGATCTTTGATCGACCAGCCTCGTGACGCTTTTTACAACCTTAAAGGGACCCTCCCACCTTAACATTAGATTTGAGTTGAGATAGCCAAAATGGGGTCCCTGGCTCACAATTACCGGTTTCGGCACTCACAACATCGAGAAATGCCTTAAATCGGAAATATTGAATTTCAAAATTGCAGCATTTTGATTCAGAGGTGCTAATGCTTAGGAATACCCCTCTGAATGTGTGACGTCAGCGCAAATATCTAACGATTTTTAAATGTTTGACTAAAACGTTTTGTAGCACGCGCTGGTATATGCTATTTGCGCGCAACATCTGCCGCAAACGCCGCACTTCTAAAATAAAGTCGCTAGAAACAGCGGAGATCCCAAAAAAGTAAACAAAAGTAAAAGTCTAATATCTTGAAAACCGGTGAATATTTTTCGGTGAAATTTGGTAGATATTCGTTTTCGCTCTTTCTGAACCGAGCGACATCACTTTCATGCCAATTCATAAACTTTTTTGAAGGTGGGAGGGTCCCTTTAAGCAACCGCTCGACCGATCGACAAGCTGTTTTCTGCATCAGATAGATTCTTCAATAAAATCATGAACTCAACACTTCCGATACATATGGGTGACCAGCATGGCACGGCAAGTGCCAGGTCAGCGGTGTCAAAGCTGTTCTGCTTACGCGACTTTGTTCAGAGCTTACTTATATCCCAGAAACCGCCGCGCTAGGCCGATTGACTTGAATGATTGGTAGAGTACCCCACATACTCGTAAGTCAGTTGGGGTATTACTTTGCACTTGTACACGAGCGGTGCTGGAGCAATAGCGCTCGCTCATTTATCGCCCCCCCCCCCCCTAAATGCGTCTTGCTGATATGCATCCTATTATTATATTTAAAAAAAAAAATATGGTAGACAGTAGGAGTTTATTATATGCTAGTGTTTTTTTTAGGCTTTTATCTATCATTAGCGCATGTAATAAAAAATACTGGCAGGCGGCGATGATACAAATTTCTCGTTTTATAAATAGTTACACTAGCTTTCCTTAACGATCTACTGTGGAAATCCAATACACTTCAATTGGGCCGTGTGTCTCATTAAGCGGCGCTACGGCAGAGCTGCTCTTTAACGGCCCCAGGACATGTGCAACTTCCTCGAGTCTTACCACCCACCCCGCCCACGGCCTGGAGCCAGGCTGGGTCCGGTGGGTGGGCCTTACATAACTGGAACCACGTGCCAGCGGTGGTGACAACCAGTGCGTTGGCACGAGCCGCTCTCCAGAAATGAGTGCAGCAACAGATCGGCACGCTGCAACTTTACCCCACCCAAGGAGAGCCGACGGAGACCGGTTATATAACGCTGCCCATGAACCCCTCGGCTGGGGTTTATATAAGCCGCCCGTGGCTTATATAACGAAAGGGGTGGATAGGTGCGGCACACCTAAGAAAGAGGTGGGAGCATGCAACTGATGATAATAAAGGAGGCACCGAAAGGTACCTGGACTACAATAGTATCTGGGGCATTCCACGATAGATCGTACCAGGCCCGTCACCCTCATCTCTCAGATTTTAATGAAAATCCGTCCTAGGGGTAATCATAGACCCCAAAGACGCCTGGCAAAATATCAGACTTCTCAGATCAAAACTTTTTGAGTTATATTGCATTACATTTTTTAACTTCGGTTTGCAACGGTGAGTTTGATGGCCTATAACTCAAGAACGGGTTAAGCTACCAACAAACAGTAAACAACACTAAGCTTGCGATGAATCAAAAATTAGTATTACCATTTAAAAATTCCAAAGAAAAATTTCCATTGTTGAGCAAAAACCTTAATCTTTTTTCATTTGCCTCTAATGACCTTTGGGACCAAAATTTTTCCATTTTTTTTTCAAAATAAACTTCATGTCATTGCAAATCGACATGCAAAAAATTAGAAAGGCGTTCTTTCTATAAAATCCTCATTTTCCCGCAAACAAAATGGGTTTCGGAGGGGTTGATACGACCCCAGCACGCCGTTTCGCTTCTAATAGAGCTAGAGCCTCGCGGAAAAAACGAGCGTGTGTGCCGCAACAAGTCGCAGCGATTGGTACCCGATTTTAAGGTCTCAATTTAACCGGTATGGCGTCTGAGGTCAGGTCAAGTGACTGAAGTTACGGGTTCGGTTTTTAGTAAATAACTTCGCAAAAAAAGGCCGCAGGGCCGCGATTTTGGCATCATTGTGTTCGCCTAGCTCAGGTGCATCGAATGGTATACTTTTTGCTAGGATGAGGTCAACTTAAGCAGTTGACCTCGGATCAAGGTCAGGAGAGCCCTTCAGGTCACGAAGCTGGGCAACCCTTATCATATGGCATATCATTCGATTCGGAAGGTCTTCCCGAGTCCATTGGTGGCTTTCCCAACTCTCTAGCTTCATTTGATCGGGAGATATTGACGAAAAACTCGTACGACCCTAGTGACGTCATAAATGACGTCACGCAAGGCTACCAATGCAAAAGAAAAGCATTGGACTTTGCAAGAAGTGCATGAAATCACGATACCATGTACGTGGGGTAGTTTTAGATCATTCTCGGCGCCAAACTAACAGTTTTTATATTTCCCAATTGACTTATAACAGTGATGTCACGTGACCGACCTGACCTCACGTAACCTTAAACATTCCCAGATATACAAGTTGTGAGACCTCTGGAGGACACCATGTATGAGTCCTGTAACTTTCATCTCGGACAGCTATGGTCGTTGGCGTCTAAAACAATGTCAGAACCAAACAGCCTTTTTCACCCTCGCGCTTATAGGAAAGAGTATTGGATGAACCCTCTTTTCACTTTTTTCAGATGACTCAGACTTCAATTGAAATTTCAGTAACCCGTGATGTTACTAGGCAGCTTTACCACGCCATTTGTAAGCTCCCCTCCCGAAATCACTATTCGAAACCGTTATCGTGACGTAAAATAAATACATTTATAGAAAGAACACCTTCCTAATTTTTTTGCATATTTGTTAACAATGAGCCAAATATTTTTTTTTAAAGAAATAAAAATTCAAAAAATTGGTCCCAAAGTCCAAAAAATACAAATGAAAGAAAACTCGATACGTCATAAATAAAAAATAACGTATTTTTCGAAATTTCAAAAATACATATTAATCTCTGTTTCATTGCAAGTTCAATGTTATATAACATTTGGCATTTGAATAATCCGTCTTAGAGTTACAGCCCGCCAAACTTAGCGCTGCAAAGCAAGATAAAAAAATGTTATACACCATAACTCAAAAAATACTTATCTGATAAGCCTGAAATTGTTACAGGTGGATTCAGAGCCCCTGATTACCCCTGAGACCGATTCTCGTCAAATTCCGAGAGATGAGGGTGTCAAATTGGAAAAAAGTGGTACGATCTATCGTGGAATGCCCCATCTAACAATACCGCCACATAATATTTTAGACGGCGACAGGAAATCTTTCAAGGTACAAGTAGTTAACACATAGCAAGTGAACACACGCACAACTACACACACAAAACAAGTACCTAAGCTCAGACTTTAAATACTACATTTTTGAATATTGCCCTTTACTTTGGGCGATTTTTTCATGTTGTTTAGTTTTACCCTTGTCGAATAAAACCGGCTTTTCATAAGCACTTTGTTATCGTTTTTTATAACTAATCCAGATGATAGTTTTGAAGGGGTGCAATAGATAGGAATATGCATTATGCATGCATGCATGCTCTCGAAACCGTACATTTGGATGCAGAAATTATCCCGCTTACTCGAATGTTGTCTTTCTTCATTCCTCATATTTACAATGTGTGACCATATCGCCCTTTTCCAGGGATGACC
Organism: Amphibalanus amphitrite; assembly: GCF_019059575.1. Classification (NCBI taxonomy): domain Eukaryota; kingdom Metazoa; phylum Arthropoda; class Thecostraca; order Balanomorpha; family Balanidae; genus Amphibalanus; species Amphibalanus amphitrite. The sequence continues at coordinate 174,129 of NW_024882487.1, read as the reverse complement.
GACGTTTCTGGCCGGTTTGTGTTTCAGAGGACGACCGTTTCCTGTCCGCCGTGGGCTCGGCAGCTTCTGTGTTTAACCTGTTGGGACGCGTCATCTGGGGCTTCGTCAACGACAGGACCAACTACCGGGTCAGTGATATGGATAAGGCATTAAAGGATTAGATATACCCCAACCTTGTCAGTGAGTACCGTCGTCATGTGTAGCCCTGCGATCTCGAACACGTTATGCAAGGGGCTCTATGTCGAACGCTTACCATAAACTAATGCTGTTTACCGATACGGCACATGAGATCGGGAATTAAACGGAAGCTACATTTTGATGCCTTGTTTGAAGCTTAACAGATAAGCAGCGGTGACAGCTTTTGCAATTTGAACTTGCAATGAGCATGTTACTCAATCAATCAATCAAGCAATCAATGTATCAATAATGTCATTTACCAATACATGAGCAATAAAAAGGTACCTAATTTTTAGACCATTTAAATCAAGCATTCTGGATTGCAGTCAATTTGTAGGTACTAACTATTTTGGAATTAGATATTATAACCTTTTTTCACCGTTTACATATTTCGATGCAAAAGCGAGGTAATTCTTATTTTCGTAAATGAACTAACGCTTTGCACGTCCTAAATAGACCCCCCTCACCATTCGACGAATGAGTGTAGTGGCTGACAGTTCCACCTCTCGCCGCCAGAGGACACTGCTGTGGCTGATATAGTTCCATCCCTCGCCGACAGGTGGCGATGCTGGGAGTGGCCGGTCTTCTCCTGACCATGTTCGCTACTCTGTACCTGACCATCCACGGCGGGAAGGCCATGTTCCTCATCTGGGTGTGCCTCGTCTACATGTCTTTCCCGGGCACCTTCTCCATCATGCCGGCTGAGGTGAGTGCTGCCATATGAAGGGTCGGCATATGAATTATTATGGGAAGAGCTGCCATATCAGATAGCTGCTCATTCAGACGTTTATTTGCTACTTCATCCTCCGTTCCGTCGTTTCCATCCTCAGGATACTGAAATCCTTCTCCTCCATACCGCAACCCCCACTCCGGGCTGGACAGGCACCTTTATCTCATGCGGGCTGCTCCCTTAGAGCGGCACCGCTGCTCCCGAGGGGGCACAGTGCACACCCCATAGCCGGGTGCAGAAAGTGCTTGGGGGGGGGGGGGGCTGGTCGGCCTGTCCTCTGGACGGGCTCAGTCCCGGCGACTCTCTAGGGTGTCTGCCCAGATCAATCTCCTCCTAATTCCTATCATCCTTCCGGCTCTGAGATGGTCTTGTCAGACTGAAAGGGCCTACCCCCAAAAAAGTTACTTGTTAGAAACGAGTAATGTGAAAAAGCGTCTTGTCACGGGTCAGCAACAAATTGCAGTTCATGTTCATTTACGTCAAACAGCAACAAGGAAGGCGTTAGATAAATAAAATAAGCGCGTGTCACTGAGGCCTTAGTTATTTCGTGGTTTGATGGTCCTTGCTTGATACTAGGGTTGAATCATATGTCTATTTTCAAGAGAGAGGCTTGAACATATCCGATCGTAAGCATTTCATATTCGTGATAATATCTAAAGACGATAAACCAGAGAAGCTTCGCGTCCCGTAACGATACTGGCAAATATCAGAACAGCGATAAACCAGGGCGTTGTCTGAACGACACTGCAGGCAGCCCGCGCCGCCGATTGACCTCACCTACCCCCTCTCACCCTCTCACCCGCCAGGTGGCCCACGTCTTCGGTCTGCAGCACGCCGGCGAGATATACGGCCTGATCTGGCTCAGCGGCGGCCTGGTGGCGCCCATCCCCGTGTTTCTCACCGACCTGCTGCTGCAGAGGTTCGGCTACCTGGCGCTCTTCCTCACATCGGCCGTCTTTCCGACACTCAGTGAGTAGGATCGACAGATTTGGTTCAGCTAGGTAAAAAAAAAGTTAATTCAAGTTGATATCGCCGTGTTTCGTTGGTTTGTTTTTACTGCTTTGCATTGACTCTTGATCATAAAAGCCATGTTATGGACTGGAGATAATACGAAATAAATGAATGGAGGAATGAATAACTATGTGCCAATGCCTACAAATGTAATAGGCAGTGACATCGGAATCAGACACATCTGAGTTAATCTTTGTCAGGATTCTTTCTCAAAGATAACCGGTAACCCACAGTAAAGAAAGAGACAGATCAGCCTTGTCATACAATTCGAAAGAATCCTGTGAATCTGACAGAGAATGAGGTATTTGCCACCCCTTTGCAATTCAACTCCTGAATAGTGAGCTTAAGCAGTGGGCACTCCTTTTACATTTCAGTAAATGGATGCCTAGGTGGGGACGGCACGGTTTCATCATGTATGCAGTGTTGTTGACGCCACACACACGGCTGTTGCTGACAATTTGCTGAAAATTTGCTGACACCCTGCCGTCTCTGTTCGCACAGGCGTGATCTGCACACTGACCTTCCGTGGAGAGTCAACGAGGCGTCAGCGACTGCAACCCAAGGCGATCAAAAACGGAAACTCGATATAAACTTTCTAAGTACGAGTACTTTTTTTGTTTATTTGCATTTAGCTTAAAAGTCTGAATGAATTGTAGTACCTAATCAAGTTTCCACTAAGGAAAACCTGTTTTGATTATTCGCTATTTAGTAGTAGGTACCCTAGTTGTTTAATTGGTGGTTTATACCTGAGCGAGCTACTCGGGCTCTTCAATCTGGCTTTCTGCTTCAGGCGTATGTTAATGGTCCGTTTGTTTCCTATGCCGCCATGTTTGGTGACAATGGTTGCGAAGTGCCTTGATGTATTCTCCCGGTTCTCTTTTTCATGTATCTCGCTCGTTTCTGTGCCTGGTGCCTTAGTTTCATCTTCTTGTCATTCAACATTATTGGGTGCTCTAGCAAGAAATATATGGAAGACAATTAAACAAACAAATGTAGTTGACTTGTTCCTCGACATGGAAAATGCTCCAACCGAATACCTATATGTTAAAAAGAAAAGGGTGAGCTTTCGGCCACTGGCCAATTTATCAAACCAACGTGATAATTAGCAACATCGTTAACTATCACGTTGGCTTGATCAAGGCCAGTGGTCGAAAGCTCACCGTTTTTACTATTCGGTTTGCCTTGTAGGTACCTTTTTGATGTCGGGAAAAATGTCAACTTCATTTATTTGTTTAATTATCTCCTTGTCATTTATTGGCCAGTTATGTTAGACACAAAGCGTGTCTGCACTCAATCGACTTAGCGGGTCCATTCACATGTAAGTGATTTGTGCGTTTTCGCTTATCGAAACTACGGTCATGTACAAATATCAAGAGAGCGATCATGCATTGATGAGATTCGGAACAGAGGCGGTCATACGCCAATGAAGTGAGCTGGGACATGGCTTAGGTGAACAGTGATGATGCTTAATTGTTTTTGGGGCTGCCTTAATCATGTAATGGAAGTATGACTGACTGTAAAAGAGTGTTTGATAATGTCATAGTGTGGTTCAGCGTCAGAGATTTGCTATACGAAATGTTTCACTGAAAAAGTCTTTGGTAGACGTTTGCGTAGCAATGCTCTTAGCATTGACACTTGATACTATGAACGGTAGTCCTTTGTGCTGCTTCGGGCTTCCTGCGAATACGCGTATGTAATCCTTGTCGAAGGCGTATTTTCTTCTCCGAGACCCGCTGACGCTGACCATGTACATGTGAATGATGTGTTGGCATTATATAAGATGTCGGGGTTCCGGGCACAATACACTGTGTGCAGCTGCCGATGGATCAGCTGTGTGAAGAAAAAAAAATGAAAAAAATGCGTTTCGTATTCTGACTGACGAGGGAACTGTGTCAACAATAAAATTAGAGGGGTAGATATTGAAGATTGGGTGTTGCGTGGCTCAATCGATTATAAGCTACCGTTCAAAATGAGATGTCCACCTTGTACCTATTATTGCATGTGTGAATGAATGGCTCTGCAGTTGGTAGCCAGCCTGTAGTTAATGTTGGATCGAATGTAGGGGAGAGTGGAGTCAAACGTAACACGGGGCAATTGTAAGTGTTTATAATTCATAAACTTAGCAATATAATCAGCTGATGTAATAATTGAATTAGGACTTAACTCCACAAGAAATCATTCGGGTCGGAGCTTTCGAATTGTATTACAAAGCTTCGTCAGCGTATCGTAATCGGGTTCGGGGGTCTCGGTCGCAAAATTGAGGGTGATTTGTTTTACAATTCGAAAGCTCCGACCCGAACGATTTCTTGTGGAGTAAAGTCCTCATTCAATTATTACGTTAGCAAACTCCACATCATGTCCTTTGGAGAATCAGCTGATGACTGGACCAGGAATGCGCCATTCTAACGCCATTTATTCGCAAAAAAAAACCGAAGGAGAAGAATTCCACCCAACCGTCTTATAAGTGCGAGGTTTAACCCTCGACGCATACGGACCTGTTGATTTTCTACATACGCGCCGGCCGAGGGGGGAGGGGGGTACGAGGAAAAATCCGAGATATACAACTTATGAGTCTCCTAATGGAAACTAGGTCCTGAAAGTTTAATCTCCCTGTGAAAGCTCCTCTGGCAGTGAGGGCGTTGCGAAGTCGCGACATCTGAAGACCGTGCAGAGGTCCACTTATGACATCATAGGTCAGTGACCTGACCTGGCACGAAAATGCAGTTCAAGTTGGTGTCAGAAGATTCGGCTTGATTAAAGGTCAGGTATGCCAAGTTTCAGCTCTCCATACGAAAATGGAAGTTTTCACTGACTGCAAGTGGATAAAAATGAAACATTATTGAGTGGTTCTTTGAGTTTAAAGGTAGACTGCCACCTCTGGGCCACAGAACGGTTTTCACAAGAGTAACCACACCCCAACACCACTGTCTAGTCCATTTTCCGAATTCAGTCCCTGTAGCATGAAATCAATCACCAAAGTCACATTTGATACCATCTTTTCCCACCCGAGAGACTTTGCTTTATTGTTTATCGTCAATATAGTTGATTAATTAGCTTTATTATCCGAAGGTTGTGACTTTTCAATTAAGACAATCACTATTCTTTAGAATTGTGATTTTCTATTGAAAATATTGCAACATTTAGGTAGATGCTCTGATATTGTAATTGACCATTATGACTGATTCGGTAAAGTAAAAAAAAAAAGAGATTTCCGTGCTACCCAATTTCAAAATTTTAAATGATTTTTTTTTTTAAGTTTACCTGATAACCATGGGAATTCTTTTTTTTAGCTTAGCATTTTATTCAAGTTGACAACCGGACATTGCAGGTTTGTCGACTTTTTGCCCCACTAACTTCCCTGGAAAAGTGGAAAGGCCGTTGACATCATGACGCAGACGTTGGCTGAGACAAAAGATTAAACGCGTGCGATTAAAGAACTTCCATTCACATTGTCCAACTACGACTACAACTACTGTAGCTTCCAACTGGCAGAGCTCTTGTCAATGCGACGGACATATTTCATTCACTACGAGTGGGCCCGAACGAGTAACCACAAAAGGTAGCTACAACCGCCTCGTTCAATGCTGAGAACTAAACACCAACGCACCGCACTGCAAGGTGGTCATTACCGCCGTGAATGGCCGCACAATGCGTCGGCCGGTTAATGGGAACCGTCCCGCGCTCACATAGCCACCTTCCACAGCGTGTCTGCTAAAGGGTCGTGAGAGAAGACCCACGGGGGGCCGGTGGTGGCGCCTGCGCCCACACAACACCAACTCATACAGCTCCCTGGATGTCGTGCGTTGTTTAGCGTTAGCGTTAGAAGGTGGTAGACGTACCGAGGATGGTGGCAGTATTCTTCTTACCGAAGTGAGAGGGCGGTCTTAAACGTCAAGGTGTACACACCCCAATATTTCGACGATAAGGCGCGGGAAGGGGGCAGTGAGCGAAGAAGCTAGGATTATGTGCTGTTCTCGAGGCTCCAAGAGGAGCTAACCATGCGCGCCTCCGCTGGATGGACTAAGAAACCGTCGCGGCACAGGCAAAGGAAAATGCTGCAGGTATGTTCGGCTTCCGCTGATATTCAGTTTTGAAACAATGCGACAGTAGGGTAGACCAGGTTCAGAATAGCGCAGGAATAGGATACATACTAGATATACCTATATTGCCGCCGTATCATTCAGTTTCTTCCCTTCTTTTATTTTACCTTTATTTGTAATGCAAACTGTCACGAGCCTCACAGTTCGGTAATTTTTCATGCTGTCTCGACTCTCATTCCCAATGCGACAGTCGGCGTCATTACCCCCTTGTCACGACAGCAGGCGGCCGACGCGTTCTCCGAGAAGGGCAGACCTCGGGTCAGTCTGGTGGGAATCAACAATGTGATGGATCGGCAGCAGCGGCTGACCAGACGACTGGTCTGGGCCGTAGTCATCGTCCTGGCGGCTACACTGATGATTCAACAGGTCAGGGCTCACTCAGAGGTCACTGAGAGGTCAATCTCAGTTTATTCAGAGGTCACACTTGGGAGTGATTCAGAGGTCAGAGGACAGAAGGCAGGGGGCAGTGGAATGTGCTTCGCGGGTGGGTACGGAGATCCGCGTTTTTCACACATGACACCAAAGATAGGTGTGCTTGTGCAGGTAGTGAACTGCATCATCCGGTACACCGGGTGATGTATGATGTACAAGGGAGCTGATGTAAACACCCGTGCATGTATCATTGCGCAGGTCGCCACCTGTCTGACCCGACACATCAAATACCCGTGTATTTGTGCAGGTAGCGAACTGTCTGAGTCGTTACACCGAACATCCAGTGACGTCCGTGATGCGAGTGACGCGAAATGACACGCTGCTTCTGCCGGCTATCACCGTCTGTGACAACACCAAATACATCCGGTGAGAAAAAAAAAAGAATTTGCCCCCAGATGTATCTGTGAGGGACAAAAGCACTATCAGCAAAAGAAGGTGAATATATACAATCATAGTGCGATACCTATAGGTAAAAGGTGAACAAGAAGAGGTTAACGACATAAAATACACGGTACTTGCACTGACTTGACTATGTGACAACCGATAATTATCTAACGAATAAAGTAATTAAATGAATTTTATCTAAATCTTCCATTTTTACGTGTTTGCCTACCCGGCGCCTGTAACCATTCTCCTTAACTCTAGGTCGCTGTACCGAAATAAAACAAACGGAACGCTGGACTTTGCTCGGCTGGCCTGGGACGAGCTGGGCTCGGAGACCATGGAAAATTTTCTGTCCGACGTCACTCCCGACCGGGGTGACGTCATCAAAGAGGTGAGAACGACGTGCAGTGACGTCATCCTACAGCGACGAGTGACAGCGGCGAAGCACGATTTTATATATATATAAATTTAGTTCGAATGACTTTGAATGGACGGATTGACAGAGCCGAAGCCCACGCTAAGCAGAGCTTGTTGCGTAGACTCCGACCCCTACCGTCCCATCGCGCAATTCCGGGTATCGGGAGAATTTAGATGCCAAACTTTAACGTAGCCGGACACGGCCTGTCCCACTCAACTGACTTCAAATGTCTGCGGCTGCTCCCACCAACCGCAGACCATCCCCGTCAGAAATCTCAAATATCGAGCGCCGGAGCGTCTCGAACCCGGGCTCTCACTACCGGGAGTCCAATGCTCTACCAACTGAGCTACGGGACAGGCAAATGAAAAGATACTCATGACAAACAATTTTAAAATGCTAACGCCTGCGGACTATGTGAATACATCTGGGCTAGACTCGGGTGGTGTCAATACTTCACATTGAGGATCTCGTCAGCTTATTATCTACCCGATAGTCGATACCACATGTGTGCGGCTGTGGCATGCTGTGCCGCAATACAATCGACTGCGCTTGTCCGCACAAAACACAAAGTTTGGCTTGAAGTGTCGCATACACATCGCACTTGTAAAGTCAATCAAGATAATTGAGCGGCATTTACATTATTTCAACGAGGTCCGCCGATTCCTGCAGTGCCTACTGGACAACCACACGTGCGAGGAAGTAGGAGAGTGGAGAATCACCATCAAATACGACCTGGGACGCTGCTTCTCCTTCTACCCAGGTCAGTTGTGGTGCTTCGTGAGACCCCTGACTGCGTCCTTGGGCATGTCGCGAGGGGGAAGGGGAAGGTAATGCCAGCCTTTATAACAGCCGGCCGGTTCGTATGTATGTGCATAGTTGAACACAGAAAGCGATCTACAAGGATGCATTTTTTGCTTTTGTCCTTGGGCATAGGCATTCAAGCTTTCTTGCATAGACTGACAACGGAGAAACGCCACACATTTCGTTCTCAGCTCTATGTATAACATGTAGCTCCAACTCTATGTCCAACTCTAAATCCATTCCGAGCTTCGCCGATAGATCCGGCCCATGGCACGACGCCCCACATCTGAACTCTATACGACCCAGCTCCAACTCCAACCCTCTACCCTCCAAGGCTCTCAATGATCCAGCTCCAGCTCCAACTCCAACTCCAACTCTCTACCCTCCAAGGCTCTCAATGATCCAGCTCCAGCTCCAGCTCCAACTCTAACCTCCTACCCCGGCAGATGCGGCTAACGGCACAACGCCCCACATCTCCGCCGGCTACCGGCTGACTCTGGACACAGTCGACACAATCCGCAACGGATTCCAGGTGGTGACGCGCACCGCCCGCGGCTGGAAGGTGTTCGTGCACGGCGTGCATGATCCACTCACGCTGAAAACGTGGATCGCCGTCAACAGACCCATTGGTAGGTGGGAGTAGTTCAGTAATCCTCGGTAGGTGGTGCGGGACATTCAGGCTTCGAAGAACTGCTGCCGAAAGAACCCATCCGTCTCGATTTCTAGAAACATATCCATTTTAGCCCGTCGTTGTAAAGGAAAATTTACAACGATATTCCTCTTTTTCTTTGCACTACCAAGGTCGTAACTCATCACAAAGTAACTACGTAAGGATTCTACGTTCACAAGCCATGTCTCTACAGACCAAGCCCTGACCTGTACTCGCCCCAACCTACACCTTACAGAGCTGTCGCCCGGTCAAATGCGTAAGGAGGCCATCTCACCCGAGCAGGTGCGCTCACTAGACCGAGCCGAGAGCCGGTGTCGGCCGGAGGAGGACTACAGCTCCGTGCGCTGTATGGAGCGCTGTCTGGCAGCCTGGGTGGTCAACACTGGATACAAGTGCCGGTTAGTGCAGTGCAGTGGTGAGAATTGGATAGGCACTAATGCAGTTCAGTGACGGGAACTGGCTGTACCAATGCACGTCGGTGTTAAGAATTGGATACAAATGCAGGTCAGGTCAGTGGTGAGAACTGGATATAAATGTAGTTCAGTACAGTGGTGAGTGAATTGGTTAGGTACTAATGCGGGTCAGTGCAGTGGTGAGAACTGGATACAAATGTAGTTCAGTACAGCGGTGAGTGAATTGGTTACTAATGCGGGTCAGTGCAGTGGTGAGAACTGGATACAAATGTAGTTCAGTACAGTGGTGAGTGAATTGGTTACTAATGCAGGTCAGTGCGAAGGTGAAGACCGGCTACAAATATAGGTCAGTGCTTCCAACAAATACAGTGCCGTGCGGGCAACATTTAACAAATAACAGGTCAGTAAGTGGTAAGCACTGGTTAAAACAGCGGGTTAATGGCGTTTGCTCGTGTTGTGCTTATGTTTAACTCTTTATTAACCGTTTTAGCCTTCTTACCGAAGGTTAAAACGGTCAAGCGGAGGATATCCAGCTTTAAGGTCCTAGGTCATTGGTTGACCTTCCGGGGCAGGTCAAAGACCCAAAAGTCGGGCAAGTTGGGAGTTGGGACCTGCTAGAACTTCGTAAAGTGAGGTTGCCATGGGGTTTTAGGGATCCTGATGGTATGTGCAATGTACATATTCTTGTGGCTGCTTATTATGGCTTCGTCAGTGCAAGGTCGCAATCAGCAATTAGCAGTCGGCAGGCGCGACCACCTACTGACGCACGTAATTCATTTCAGAACACTGGATATGGACATCGCTATACCGGTCTGCCATAACCATACCACCTACATGGGCAACCAGTACCTCTTTGACGAGGATACGACCAATGTGAGTTATTATACCGACGTTGCTTACAGTCATTAAAGAACCACATCAGGTCGAACGATCAAGCATAAGTCAGTCAGTGTACTCGTGAACTCTGATAGGTAATAAACCTTTTACCTTGGCATCACTTCATCACATGTTTACCTGGACACGGTACTCACAGAATACAATAGATAGATCACTAAATTTACTGAGTTTAATGACCAACCGCATTTTACCGCGGTTATAAATTTTAAATAAACAGCGTCAGCTGCGCGCCCCTCTCGTAAAAAGCCGCCGTTACCCACCGGACCCCGGCTCACGCGCTCCTCTCGTTAAGGCACCGTTACCCACCGGACCCCTGTTCACGCGCTCCTCTCGTTAAGCCGCCGTTAACCCACCGGACCCCCGGCTCGATTCCCAGGACACATGGCACGTGGACGAGTGTGCGCGGCGCTGTCCTCAGCGCTGTGACGTCACCATGTTCAAAACCCAGGAGATCCAGACGCGCACCAACACCTTCCGCATCAGCAAGGGGAAACTGCACCTCTTCTACGCCAGCAAAGTCAGTAGCTACTGAGGAATTTCAAGGTTAGGTGCTCATACAAAATAAGAAAGTAAGCCATATTATCGCAGGCTAGTTGCTACCGAAATATTTTTGTTGACAAATAAATGTGAGCACATACATGCAAACTTCATATTTCATATTTCTTATGTTGCGCTTACTTTCTAAAGACAAGAAAACATAAATCACCATTAAAACCATTTTGGGTTCAGGAAGGCGGCTCGGCGAGTTTCTGAATAACAGCTATACCTATGATCATATTTGAGCATACAGTATCTCCATCACACCATTCTCAACGCCTCCCCACCTCCCTGTCGTCAGGAGCTGTTTCTGCGAGAGGAGAAGTGGGCGTACGAGCTGACGGCGCTGGTCGGAGAGGTGGGCGGCTCGCTGGGGATCACCCTCGGCCTCTCGCTCCTCACTGTGGTGGAAATTATCGAGTTCCTCATCTACGGCTCGTCGCGGCTCTGTCAGGCGAGAAGAACGGCACCCGGCGAGGCGCCGACCGCCGCTGAGGCGCGGCCCGGGCGGAGAGAGAGGCGCCCGACCGAGGGTGGAGACCCAACGGCGAAATTAGGCAAATAGTGGAGACCATTTGTGATGTAATGCGTGGTAGAATGTTGTGACTAGGGTATGGTCGTAGAGCTGCATCGTGCAAAGCCACCCTTGTTGATGACACCAAGGGTCGATAACAACGGACTAGGGAAAGACAGATGTACGCTTAAAGCCATCCCACTGAATGCTTGTCGTGGTATGAACAAAGATAGTTACTTTACCGATTGCGCCTTGGTGCTATTTGTTCGTTGTGAGTCCTTTTTCTCAATAACGGCACTAAAAGTACCATTGCATGGCCCAGCCACCTCACAACTGTGTTTTTTTTTTTTGTCGAACCGATAGTCCGGTAAAACTCGGATCCATAATCGCACTGTTTGTATTTATTATTACGACTCAGTGGGAAGAGCGCGCACGATTTGAAAACACAAATTTGCAACTTCAACATGTGCATACAAAACTGGAGCTTTGGAACATGCAACCTTCTCGACAAACAATAAAAACAAAAATAAGCATCAACGGAAATACGATAAACGAGATCATGCTTGTAATATCACAACCACACATATTGCACTGAGTGACACCGTCTTTTATACATAAACGACGATTATGGACGGACAAAATTGACCGACTCGCAGTCATGATGCAAGGCATCGATTTGTAGAGAAAATGTGACATAGTGACTGCAACTGCTCCAAAAAGCTAAGAATATTGCACTTAAGATCATACTTTCGACTTTTTCGATTTAATCGAACATCGATTCTTCTTTTTCGATTTAATCGATCGTTTCACGATTCAGTTCGATGAAAAAGTTCGCTTTAGTTAGAGTTACGTCTGATCAGCTGATCAGCTTTGTTGTATCTTACAAAATGGCATCAACAGCGGTCTCTCCATTTAAAGGCTTCAACATTAATGCCCTCCTTAGTGTCGCCTCATCTTCCGCTCCCCTCCCTCTGTCTTCTCTCTCACTCTCCCGCTCTCCCTAGTCGTCAAGCTGACAAATGGCCGCCACGCCGCGGTTGATCCAGTGCGCGGGCGGCTCGCCAGACGGCAGTGTGATGTAGAACACAAAGTTTGTCGAGTGGCCGGTAGTGGAGAGGGTGCCGCGCCGTGCAGACGTGTTGTACAGGGGACACGCGTACAGGCCGTCCGTGCTGAACTCCGACTGTCGGCACCGGCGGCCGTGTTAGTGGCGGCGGTGATAGGAGCGGTGATATTAAACAGCGCCCCCCCCCCCCTCCGGTACTGACAGTGTAGCATCTTTGATGGTTCGAAATTCGAATGTATCAACTATAGACTCACGTAGCGGACTAAACCAGTATAACGCCTTATGGGGCGACTAACGGAGCGAGCGAGAGGGTGAGCCTTGCACGTGCGAAATTTCGAGGGGGTACCTCCAGCTGACTTGTGCACGGCACCCTACTAACCGGTCTCTAGCGATATGCCAAATTTGAGCACAATCGGTCCAGCCGTTCTCGAGATCTGGAAGCGGCACCCTGCACGTGCGCACGTGCAAAATGGGTCCCAACTGACTTTTGCACGGCACCCTACTAACCGGTCCTTAGCCATGTACCAAATTTGAGCGCCATCGGTCCAGCCGTTCTCGAGATCTGGAATCGACCCCTGCACGTGCGCACGTGCAGCAGCACCCCAACTCTGGCACATGGATATGCATTGCCTAGTGAGTGCCTACCTACATGCCAACTTTCAGCGCAATCGGCCCAGTAGTTACCGAGATATTGCAACAATTAAAAAAGTGACACCTCATCGTTTTGCACGTGGCACGTGCATAATGGGTCACCCATATGCATCGGGAATAGTCCAATACTTGGTAGAAGGAATGAAGCTACCCTACAAAAATTACCGCGTGTAAATCGGTCAAGTGGTTACTGAGATATAAGCCTCGCAAAAGCGTGACCACGGCCGGCCGCTCATACTCAGAAATTTCCGTTAATCTAAGGAAAGACTACGCTCGCTTCGCTCGCTCCGTAACGATCGTGCAGTCTTCTTGTCTATCTCTCTGTCATTCATCCACTCCCTCCCTTCCTCACTCACTCCCTCACTCACTCACTCATTCATTCACCCACTCACTACCTCCCTCCCTCTTTCACTGTCTCACTCACTTGCTCACTCACTCATTCACGCCTGACTCCCCAAACTCAACCTCCGTACGGTCGGTCTCCCACCATACCTTGATGTCGGGCTGTAGCCAGATGATGGGCAGGGTGTCAAACAGGATCTTGGGCAGTGACTCGGCGAGCTGACCCGCCGTCCGGTCCCAGCGAGCTCCCTCCAGGAACAGGCCCTGTGAGACGACAGCCAGGCGGGGTGTCAGGTCGGCTTAATCGGCCACGTCGGCACCAGACTGAGGCTTGACGACGCTTGAAACAGATTTTCAATATACTCGTACCTGACTAGCGAAATGCGGCAGTAAAGGTTACACACACGTTTTCAGGGTATTATTCAAAACATGCATGAACAACAAAATAATAAAACATGGGTGACGCTAAAGGAAACACAGATGCGTGTAAGTTGTATTTACTACGTTAACAATGCATGTCCGATTGAATGACCGACAACCGTGTCACTATATTGCCCGTAAAATTTACATCGGCATAATAGAGTCCGAATACTGAAGCCCGACAAGGGCCAAGCCGGTTTCACTTTCAGGTGAAACCATATGCGCCGCAAAACCATCAAAATCATACAGATGCAGAGCCCAAAAGCCTGCAGACACTCATGTAAACCTCATTACTACCGCAGCCCTTCACAGCAAATTATGCGCTCCAGCCGATGCCATGCGGGCCACACAACATAGACAATATGTACACGCGGCAAGGCGTGGGAATGTCGGTGCCTGAGGGCTGTGGACAAGCACCATTTCCTGAGCCTTCCACACAGGAAAAAGTACTTCCCACAATGCGTGTACTGGTCATGTTAACGTCGTGCACACCAGCTGTTAGAATACATGCAGAGCGCACGCATGCAACACACAAACACACGTCTTGGGGTGCTACAAACGCTAAACACTTGTGGTGCAGCGTGACAACCGCACAGACACAGCCAAAGACCATCGGGGGACCACAGACAGGCTCTGAAACATACCGAAACCGCGTAGCTGTCCTCGGTCGGCTAGACAAGAACATGACAACGTGACAGAAGTAATAGAGAGACCGTCATTACGCGTCGGGTTATAGATGACACACTATTTTTTCATAATGCTGCCCCGAGTTCCGCTAAGATCTCGGTGCAGCCTACTTTACGCAATCATGTGTCTTTTTCACAACCTCGTTTTTGATGGCCACTTGTCAGTCATACCAATATCATGCACTCGTCAATTGGTGCACTTTTACAGACATCGCCCAAGGTTACGCTTTCGATTGAGCTAAGTTGGCCACTAGGCGACTGCCTGCACGAATGCATGTATCCCATATTCAACTTCAAATTGATTCCAGCGATTGTCACAGAGAACTGACTATGTCTACGATGAAATACAGCCCTCCCACTCCAGCCACGAGTTAGTACTCACTTTTATTAGTTCGCCATCCTCTGGCTTCTCGGGCGCCTCTGACTCGTGCTCTGTGACGATGTATCTGCAGAAAACGGCTCAGTCAGCTTACACAATGCACAAACAATCCAGTATGATAGCCGACGTGTCACTGTGGGGTGCCCCACGTCCCAGCTATGATAACGAGAACAGAGTGCGGTTAAATGTGTCTAGCTGTTACGCTCTTTACCTGAACCTGAGCTGGTGGATAGAAATATGTCGCTTCCTGACGTAGTTTTGTATTCCCACCTGTACCCGAGCTGGTCAATGAAGATGTGCCGCTTCCTGGCGTACTTTTGCAGGCCCCTCTCCACTAATACCCCTACCTGAACCCGAGCTGGTCGATTGAGATGTGCCGCTTCCTGGCGTAGTTTTACACCATACCCCACTAATCCCCTACCTGAACCCGAGCTGGTCGATTGAGATGTGCCGCTTCCTGGCGTAGTTTTACACCATACCCCACTAATCCCCTACCTGAACCCGAGCTGGTCGATGGAGATGTGCCGCTTCCTGGCGTAGTTTTGCAGGACGCCCGTGAGGAAGGAGTGGATGAAGAAGAAGCCGGAGAGCCAGAAGACGGACGGCGTGCCCGTGTCTATCCAGTCTTGGAGCACCTTCAACCTGTGGATGCGACACCAGAGTCACCGGGACGAAACATGGCGGCTGTCCGCCAACGGTATGCCAGGGATGAACATAAGCAAACACAGCTGATAAGATGGACACGGTGAAAGATGTTATGGTCATGAAACTCACCTTGCTAGGAGGAATCTAAGCTAGGAAGCATTGGCTGCGTGAGGTGCTATCACCTTTCTACCTCAGAGCCTAACCCACCTGGTAATCAGATCGGAAAAGTATCCACCGAGGGGCTTCAGGCTCGGGTAGGACTTGCTGCTCCACAGGGCGGGCACCTTGCCCACCGACATGGAGTTGAAGACCTCCTCCAGTTCGGATGACATCACCACCAAACCTGTCGGGAAGCGGGACAGGGTGTTACCTCGGCAACGCAGAGACAATAGCACGTGTCTGATTTTTCCTCCCTTTGACTGACAATGCATGTGCGGAGCTTGCTTATCAGCGTCGACTTGATTTGAATGAGTCTTCGTCAGTCTACACAGCTTTTGAGTTAATAGCCCGAGTACCTCCGAAGGAGATAACTAAACATTTCAAACAGAATGAAACCTAGTATGAAATGAAGACAAAACATCTCAGTTTCGTTTAAGTAGGAACTAATCATAATAAAACAGGCCTTCCAGTGACCAGCTTGTACATTTCGGGCGGGGTTCAGCCTCCGTCCATACCCACCTTTGATGGCCTTCTGGACATTAACCAGCGTGGCTCGGATGACGGCCGTCAGACCGTTGAAACGAATCAACTCCTGTGGCAAATAAGCACATTTACGCGTTCAGACACATCCTAGCGCAAGCTGCTGAGCACGAGAAAACTATTTCCCTTCTCTATAAGTACTTCTGCTTATCCAATATCCACACAAGTTTCCCCCCCCCCACCCAACCCAGCATATTCTC
The DNA here is from genome assembly GCF_019059575.1 of Amphibalanus amphitrite. NCBI lineage: Eukaryota > Metazoa > Arthropoda > Thecostraca > Balanomorpha > Balanidae > Amphibalanus > Amphibalanus amphitrite. The sequence continues at coordinate 157,957 of NW_024882487.1, read as the reverse complement.
TCCCTCAGACAATACCCGCATATCTCCCTCCATCTACCCCAACAGCTCTCTCCATCTCACACCTTCCTTCACCCTTCCCACATCTTTCCCTTTGTCACTTCACTTGTCTCTCCTCCCCCAGCTCTCCCTATTCTTTCCCACATACAGACCTGTTTGAGCACAGTGTTCATGCTCTCCTCGTATCGGAGCGGGAACTTCTGCTCTGCCAGCTCCAGGTCAAACTGGGGCTGCAGCCGGGACAGCAAATCGGCGGCCAGCTCTGTCACGGCGTCTGAGGCTGACGTACCGCCGGCGCCACCCGACGTCTGCTGCGGCTGCGTCTTCAGCAGGCACAGCAGCAGCTGCGGGGATGACAGCGGGTCATAGGGTTATCAGAGGCCTGCGGAGTCACAAGGCGTCTTCAGCAGGCACAGTGGCAACTGCAGGGATGACAGCGGGTCATAGGGTTACCAGAGGGCTGCGGAGTCACAAGGCGTCTTCAGCAGGCACAACAGCAACTGCAGGGATGACAACGGGTAGGTTACAGGAGGGTTAAGTAATAGTCTTCAGCAGGCACAGCAGCAGCTGCAGCGGGTAGGTTAGAGGAGGTTAGCGTTGCTCTTTAGCAGGCAGAGCAGCAACTGTAGCGGATAAGGTAGGGTTGGATGAGGATAACACTGCCCTTCAGCAGGCACAGCAGCAGCTGCAGAGATGACAGTCATGGATAGGGTTAACTGAGGATTAGCACGGCGACCTCAGCAGGTAGTGCAGCGACCATAGACAACAGGCCAGAGGAGGATTAGCATTAGCACTGCTCTTACCAGGCAGAGCAATGCACATAACAGCATATGTCAATCCTCTACTTATGTACTATTACTACTATCCATGATCCACTTAGCTCATATGCCCGTGCACCGCCGCTATTCAACTGACTCCAATCATCCTCCCACCATGGAGGAATACTTCATCCATGCTCCCACTCTCAACCTCGTCCGCGGCATCTCACCATGTTAGTTTCCTTGTTGTCTTTGGTGATGTCGGCGTTCTCGTGAAGACCAAACACCTCCGGGTGAGCCAGCATGGGCAGCGAGCGGAGGTACTCGACGTACCCGTCGTACGTCTCTGTATCCGGTACCCGGTACACACCCGACGGACTGAACTGGTACCTGAGGCAACGGCGGGCGCGGGGGTACAAATAAAAATTAAATGTCAAGTGGAAAAGTGTACGGAGTTCACGGATATGAGAGCTTGAACTTACGAACGGGGACGTGCAGACATTCGTACATATCCCGCAATAATCTCTTTGTGATACCGAACGCTGGCCCAACTATGCCTAGAAAGAACTTGCTACCGCAGTGACCACCCTTCTGTACCTTTTCTCCTACCGCAATTTTCCGTCCACTACGTCTCAGCAAGACCCCACCGGCCACCCCTACCAGCAGCTGCCCAGACGCCCTCTCCTTCCCTTCTCATCGTTCTTCCCTCCCGTTTCGCACCTGTCCTGTTCCACAATATCGGTGTTGTAGAACAGCCCCAGCAGACTGAGCAGCAGGCGCCGGTCCTTGTCGTCGGTAACGCGGCCCCCGTAGTTGCACTCGCCGGTCAGGTAGGTCAGAGCCGCCAGAGGCAGGTGGTCGTACTCGTTCAAAAACATCTGTGGAGGTCAGGTCAGGTCAGGTCAGGTCAGGTAGGTTAGGTAGGTCAGAGCCGCCAGAGGCAGGTTGTCGTACTCGTTCAGGAGCATCTGTGGGGGAGAGAGATCACGTCAGGTCAGGTCAGGTAGGTTAGGTAGGTCAGAGCCGCCAGAGGCAGGTGGTCGTACTCGTTCAAAAACATCTGGAAGGGGAAGGATTGAGGTCAGGTCAGAGCCGCTAGAGGCAAGTGGTCATACTCGTTCAGAAACATATTCTGTAGGGATATCAGGCCATGTCATGTAGGTGAGCGAATCATGATTGCCTACACTATTTTGAGTACACCAGCATTGTAAGGTTACACCAGGTTTCGCGAATATAAAAGAAACAAACCAAAAAATAACTATTAAATGCACCACGGACCCGTTAGGCAATAGGCAGCCCCCCTTCCTATCCATCCAAAACTGCCTCGCCTCCCTCACACCATCGGTCATCGCCGCCCTCCTCAATACCACCGTCCTTCAAGCCGCCTGCCCTCGTTCGTATGTACGCACATTCTGCAGCCAAGCTATGTGATGCTGATACTGTACGCAATTACCTGCAACTGTGTGATGTTGATACCTAATTTTTACCCGCAGCTGTGTGATACTGATACCGTATCTAATTACCTGCAACCATATGACACTGATACCGTACGTAATTACCTGCAGCTGTGTGATGCTGATGCTGAGGTCGGACTCGTTGAATTCGTACGGAATGTTCCAGCCCAGAGCGCCGAACTGTCTCCGCTCCTGAACCAGTCCGTGGAAGAAGCACAGGCCGAACAACAGACGCTGCCACGCCTGACGGAGTGCACCACAAAGGCACGACGTTAACTTAGAGCCTAGGTACTCGCACACATACGCAGTGTTAGCTAAACGAAAGGAAAGACAGATGACTACAAAGTCGTTCTAGCATCCCAAAAGAGACGCATTTCCTCCCACGGTAGCTCTGTTATTACCCTGTTCCCTAACTTCGCTTCCCCTGTAAAACCAACACCAATGCCATATTCCCGCCGGCACTATGTAGTATGAATCCCGGAAGTCTGAACTCCGCCTTCACGACAATACCGTTCACGTACCCGATTCTGCCTGCAGGCGCCGAAAAACTCCGGATTCGAGATCGGATCATTCAGGTAGGAGCGTAGCAGGTTAGCCCGCAGGCCCTTGGGCGGCTCGTTGGTCATCTTCACACCTGAAGGCACGGAGAGGTGGTGGGAAAGGAAACTTCATACAGTGAGCACAACACGGACATATATGAAACTGTAGCTGCATCGTGTTGCACTGCTGATTAGCTGCTTGATGGATCAGCGGATAACTTAAATGCTATACGACCATGTGTGACAATACGAGCACACAGCTAGTCCTGGGAGTTTCCTCTTTTATTTGATGCGACATTTAGTTCGCTGCTTCAAATAGCCTTGAACACCGAACAACAGTGAGGCCGACGGTTGGGGTGACGGAGCATAAATAAAATCCCTCGCTCCCTCCTCTCCCTAGCTTATCCCTCCCTCTTCCCCCATCTCCGTCTCCCCCTCTCACCATTCTGCAGCACCGACACGGGGAAGTCATCGCTGGGGTAGCTGGTCAGCCACAGCCGGAACCTCTGGTGGGTTTTCTCCGGTACGATCTGGTTCTCGCAGATCATCTCCAGCTGCGGCATCCAGCTGGTGGCCAGGTGGCAGTTCTGCAGGACCACCCAGCCGCCGTCCACCAGAGCCGACTCGATCATCTGAGCCGCGATCGGGCCCTGCGGGGTTTGGAGGGGCGTGGAGTCAGGGCTGGGGTGGGTTGGAGCAAGGAAAGGGTAGTCAGGCCGGGTCGTTGTTTTTTTATCGTACCCGTATCAATGAGATGGTCTGCTTTGTCATCCATTTTCGCCTCACATACAATCACGCTGTTCACGCGAGTTTATCAACACTTTCACAGCATCCTTGACTTTTTCAGTTATGCTTAGCTTGCTCGTCCATTTACCCATTTTCACCCCTTCTCGCGTGGACCCGTCCCAGTGAGACGGTCCATCCCTACTCACCTGCCCCAGTGAGACGGTCCGTCCGTTCTCACCCGTCTGCTCACCCCTTCTCACCTGACCCTGTCCGAGCGATATCGTCTGCACGTGTCCCGCCTGTCCCTCCTCCTCAGCAAACTTCAGTAGCGTGGCCATCGGGTCGGCGCCCGGCGACAGGACGAATATGAGAGGCGTCACGCAGGACGAGTCCCCATACGATCCGGGCAGGTCGAACGTGGGAGGTTCGATGTAGTACGCGCCCAGGTTGTCCACGATGAATTGCTGACGGCGGAACAATAGGAGTGAGAGTGGAACGCAGGAATGGATAGATGGGCTACAAGGGAGAGAGTAGTTCTGACGTGATAATGATTAGAGAGTGTAGCAATTAACCATCAGACGTTAATGCATTCTAATTTCATAAGCGAAACATTAAAACATTGCACTTCTCGGAATTATCCATAGACAAGAAACGCTTGATTTGATCAAACTTCTGCCATCTTCTGTCTGTCTGTCTGCCTTCCCTGTTATATTGTCTCGCAACAGCATGATGCCTTCATGGAAGAAAACAATGTCAATACGTTTCCTCTATACACTGCCCACATATTCAGCCGGGCTGTCCTCGTCCCGTACCTGTACAGCCGGTATGAGTTTATCGGGCCGCAGACAGCGCAGCAGCAGCATGCGCGGCAGCCCTATGAGCTCGTCCCAGCCGCCCGGGTACTGGGCCTCGTGGGGTGCCGACGAGTCGTAGATGGCCTTCCAGGCGGCCGGAGCCTTGGCCACGTCACTGAACAGAGCCGCGAACCTGCCGGCCGGGAGTAGAACTGAAATGAATGCTACTGAACCTCACGATTTGGCTTTCACTACGTGCTCCGCAATTTGGCTTTCACTTAACGTGCCTCTAACTTCTCCCCTTGAATTTTTACTGACTCGCCCACAGTCAAGAGTTCATTTATTCCGCCGTGCAATCCTTCCCTTACTGACTCTTACAGAGCAGAGAGATCTGTCAGCCCCCTACCCTGCTCACCCGCCTAGAGTCGACAGGACAGGCGCACTAAAAGCGCGGTCCGTCAGCCCCCCCCCCCCTATTCACCCGTCCAGAGCCGACAGTCGCACCATCTCTGCCCAGACATGGTTCCCTCCCCCTCCCCTCTATCTAAGGAGTACTAACCCATCCAGAGCCGAAAGCCGCACCATCTCCGCCCAGGCGCGGTCCGTGAGCCAGTCTGAGGCCGGGTTCGGGTGCGGGTTATCCAGAGCGATACCTCCAGTCAGGAAGAACCGCCACTGCTCCTCATTCAGCTCGCCCTGCGATAGAGGACAGCGTGAGGGAACGTAGGACTAGGAGGGTGGCCGGAGCGGCAGGGCTTGCCACTAAAAATTCCGTTATTTTCGAGGCGATAACTCGCACTAAACTGAGCTTGTTGTGTTTAGGTCCTTACATATTCTATCACTAGAGCAGGAAAATATCGGATGGACATAATGACCAATCAAATTTTTATTTCTTATGCAAATTTTTAAATTCAAATGACATTAGCCCAGCCAGCAAATTTTGTCCTTGTTTCTCACACAAGCAAACCTCACTTGACAGTAGACACCAAACCAACCGTCTTGTGATCTCTCCATCCCCGATTAGCTGCTGCGCTACCCCATCTTTCCAAGCCCCTACCGCGTCCCTTCCGACACTCACATGACCCTTCATGATGCCGACGCAGAGCAGACACGAGAAGAGCAGTTTGTGTCGCTCAAACAGCGACCGGCACACGTTACGGTAGATGCTGCGGGTGAAGAAATCGTTCAGCGACAGGATGCGCCGCTTCAGGTCCGCCGACTTGGGACTGGAGGCGATCGACTGGGAACAGTAAAAACAGAGGGGGAGTGTGAACGATAGGAGCTTACACTTACAGTAATTGCGCATAGCGACTTAAATAGATAGTGTCACTGGCGTTAAATCGGACTAGAAACCATGCGCAAAACACACAAAGATACTGAGCATTGGGTCTCTACTTATCATTCAGTACGGGAAAATGAAGCTGTTCGCTCTCAATCTTTTTCAATACGTCAGAAGCATCAGCTGTGATTACATACATCCCTGATCGCTATGCCCTTTGTGGTACGGTACCCACCTGCAAGTACAGACCGATGTACCACGTCAGCGAGTACTGGTACATGGGATCGATGTTAGCCAGCTCTGAGATGCAGAAGAACAGTGTACTCGAGTGTACGGCCACCGGACGGTACCCCACGCGCGCCTCGTCAATCTCCTTTTCGGTGGCCGCTGCCACGGCTTGCTTGGCGGATATCTCCTCCGACAGAACCTTACGGAAAGAGAGAAGGACGGTTAGGTAGAGGATTGCAGATGAGACAGAAAACGCGACCTCAATCTGTGATAGGAGCAGGAAATAAGCATAATGCGTTTGGAGTTAAAGGTGAAGAAGTTAAAAAATGACAAACTTCAAAAACACATAACTGAGTAAAAAGAGGAAACTAATTCACCGTAAGTCAATGACGATAGGATGGCCGAAAGGCACATCGGTGGACGGTAACGCGAAAGATGGCACAACGTAAAACGCACCTGAAAATGTCAGTATGTAAGTCCGAACCCCACGATGTGACTACTCCAGCCCGGCCGTCTATGTACTATCCACAAACCGTAACAAACCACTAACTTCCTAGATGTCCACAACCCACATCCCCAAAACATCTCACCTTTGACGAGGACAGGATCTGAATGGCCGTCTCATCCTCCAGGATGTTCCCCTTGGAGGAACTGAGCACCTCCAGGATCTGATCCTCGATCTCCTTCAGCTGACGCTGGTTGTTGGCGCCCTCCACGATCAGCTCGTTCTTCTTCTCCTCGAGGTCAGGCTTCTCCTTAGCGGCCACGATGCCCAGCAGCTGGTCCTCGAGGCCCAGCGGAGTGATCATGAAGTTCAGAAGCGTCACCTGGCGAGTAATAGGTGTCGTTGGCGGATATGGAGCGGCAGTCGGCAGTCCTCGACCTTCTCACGGCACTACGCTACTTGGTGCTACGGCTTCACCACTCAGCTATCAGCGCTTCGGTTTCCATGGAAGTATGCACAAACTTGGTAACTTTGCTTACGTTTTCATGGAAACCGAAGGAGCCTGGTAGCGAGTAGCGACTGCCGACGGGCGGCAGCGCAGTGTGCAACACCCCCACCCCCAAGTCCACACCCATGTAGACACGAAATTACACACTTCTTTACTTTTACCATGACAAACCCGTGTACTATGTACAAACAAACCCTTCCGCATCCCCATCACTTTCGGGCTGGCCGCTGGCGGTTACTCTCACGGATCCATCACACAACTGGATCCGAGGGCAACGGCAAGTCCTCAGTTTGAACTAGGTAAGTACATTTTTTCCGGGGTGACCGCTTGGCTTGAGCGACATGGCGGGCTGTCCCATTGGGACATTCCCGTCTACCGAGACGATCTCATTCACGTGATCACGGTGAGGACAAGACTGGAGCGAACACATCTGTTTCAATCACTGCTCGACTCGACCCAATAATCCATAACAAGATAAAGTACCTCTTTCAATGGATCATAAAGAAGTGTGCGTGCAGTCAGTCTTGAAAGAAGTACCGCGCATCGTTGCGGTCGGTGCAGTCATTCCACGGTTTATCTCGATGGATCCAATGCGTCGATGCGCGGTACTTTCAAGACTGACTGACTGTACATACATACCTACATCGTACATACAGTGTGTATTGCGTAACTCTATGAGTCGTGAGCGCTGAAAATATCTACATTTTTAATGGAACTATGATCAATATGAATCAAGAGTAATAATCTTTTATGATTTAGTGTAGAAGCATATATCAACCTGTGAGGTAACGTTATTTGGCGATGTAGAGATTGCACGGTACTTGAATGCCTATAATAATATAGCAGCCCCGAGCTTTTTACGTTCTGGCGCATCCCGCCCGTTTACGGCGCAGGCAAATATTCAGCAGCCGGCTTGGAGAAAACAACTCTGGAAGTGTTTCTCTCTAAAGTCACCTCAATATTTAAAAAAAAAATCAATTTATTTTCATAACAGGTAAGTCTGCGTGCTGCATGATAAGCTGCTGCATGTTCGTGCTATGTCACTGATGGATACATAATGTTCAATCAGAGGCAAGGCACCCCATCTTGATCTCAATCTCATCTCAACTCAATCCCTTGGAGTGCAGATTTTCATGTTTTTGGACCATATAACAATGTTGTTTAAATATAGAAGTTTAATTTAATTTATTTTTCTTTCTTTTGATGTGGCTGCCTCATTTTTTTCTTTTCTAATGTAATCACTATGCAGACACAAAAATAGTGACATTCGTCACAGAATGTGGATGATTTTCCATGAAATATCAAATATATGAATATATCATAACTTTGTTTTTATTACAATAAATCAATACTTAGCAGCATAAGAGGTAGCAAGCAAGGAAAATAAAATAACATTGACATCTAAACAGTAAAGGAATTTACTTAAATGCACATTATGTTACACACTACACAGGCATCGGAACAAGCTGATTCTGCGCATTTCCATCCATGCATGTTTAGTTTTTTTTTCTTCAAAGAGTCTGTGAAATCATGCAGAAATTACAAGCAATCGACTGGAAATACAGCATTGCACTCATACATTTAATAGGTGCATCACAAGGCAGTCGTGCCACAGTTGACAGCTATAACTATAATGTTATCAATGCAAAGGTTGAAGTTGTACCTACTGTTTTAAGCAATGATGCAAACAAAAGTTATTGCAAAGAAAATAATAAATAAGGTGGCACGTCCATGCTCCATTTGGAACTAAAAAGATGCATAAGAGTGTGCAAACATGTTTGACATTTCTCACCCATTTCATTGTGAGAACAAAGTCTTCACTATATTCTTAAGTGAACACAGCAAACTCATCGTATATGATCATAGGGTCATAGACTCAGTACTTCCCATCACGGGGTCACTAACCAACCAGCACTGCATAGTAGTCATGCACATAATGGTTAAATATTTCAGAGCTTGAATGAGTCTTTTCCATCATGTCTTCGCTACCGTAAAACGGGGTGTTAAGGGACAGTTTTGAGGTGTTTTGTTAGATAACTCAAGAAGGGTTGGAGATAGAAGCATCAAATTTTCAGCATTTTATGTGGAATTTGGTGCTTTACATGCCTGCCACATTAAAGTTTTTAAGATTTATATCTGCATATTATTTTTTATTATTTTTTATCACTGTCCCTTAGCACCCCAATGTGGGGTGTTAAGGGACACCCATATTATTCCAAGAAATGGTCATCAAATGCCCTCAATTGGGGTGTGGAAGGGCACACAATTTATTTATTAAAATGTTTTGCATATTCTGTCACAAAACAAGTCAGGTTCATTCACCACTAATGACCTTTTTAGCCAATTATGTGTAATGCAGTTACCGCTTCTGGAAAATGTGCTAATTATAAGGTAAACAGAACCAAAAAGTACCCTTCTGTCAACAATAAAAGCCCATGTTGAAGCTAGTCACTTGTCATTATGTTGCCTTCTTTGTTTTAGCCTTTTTATGATGACATGACATTTACCTACATCAGTCTCCATTGACCCATCATTGTAAAAGAGAGTGTTGAGATGTTTTGTTACATAACTTAAGATTTGTTAGAGATAAAAGCGTGAACTTGCCAGCATTTTATGTGGAATTTGGTGTTTTCCATGCCTACTGAAAGAAAACTTTATTTTAATATTATTTTTTATTATTTCTTCCCTGTCCTTAGCACCCCACATCCACCTCAAAATATGCATGTATCCGGAAAAGAGGAAGAGGATGATGAATGAATGGGTGGATTTGCACAAGTTTTTCAGGAAACATGTGCAATACATGTGACAATACACCTATGCATTCATTTTCCCTCTACACCTACTAGTTTATGTGGTACACAAAGAGTTTTGGAGATGTTTCAATTTTGTGAAAATATAGCATGATTTTCAAATCCATTTTTGAACCAAATCACTTGCATGAAAAACCATACCATTTTGTCCTATGGTCAAGAGCAAAACAGTGTCAACTAACACACTGAAGTTTTTATTGAACCTTCTCAAATTAGGAAGTTAATATGACTCAAAATTTTTCCCATGCAACTGTCCCTTAGCACCCCACGGTCCCTTAACACCCCATTTTACGGTACATTCCCTGAACAGCACATTCACAATAACACCCAACCCCATTCCTCCCTCAGATCTCTCCTCCCGCCGCCACCATGTCGGGTCACGACCGGAGCCGCGTGGCGCCTCCCACCGAGGACGAAGAAGAGGACCTCGTCGACACCCTGCTGAAGCGTACGGGCTGCATGGAGAAACACTACGCCGTGCAGGCGTGCATGGCAGAGAATGGCGACTGGCGGCGCTGCCAGGACCGTGTGTCAGAGTTCAGACAGTGTATGGAGCAGTACCACAAACGGGCCAGGGAGGAGACCGACGCCAAAGGGAAGAAAACTTCGTGAGGGAGTGGTTGATAGGAGTGTGGTGTGATTGTCAGGAGGGCAGTATTAGAAGGAAGAAGACTGAAAGGTTGGTGTGAATAGCGTGGTGAAAAACATGACATGGGATCAAGGTCGAAGGATGCATTAGACAAGACGTGCGTTGCTGAGTGCTGCCAGGTTTGTGTTCGTTTGGGGATGCGTTTCTGCGAGTCATGCAGCGACGGATCTGCCGCTGGCGCCATCCATGGAGATTGGAAGTCATTGGTCTGTTTGACGAACATATCCGCGTACTGGTCTAACGTGACATGCTTTCCATCGCCTCCCATACGTTCTTGAGACGTCTTTCCTTACCGACACCTTAATCGCTGCTTGAAGGACCAGTGAGCATTTTTACCGCTGAGCGTTGGCCTTTGAATGGCCCAGCTCGGTGTTCTTCTGACTCAGTTAAATTGACTCAACTATCGAGGCTCATGTGTGTGACTTCATCTCTTTGTGAGAGTTGTGTGGTGCCGTTGTGATAACATGCTCCCATTGGTTCACGAATTGTCACCATTTATTGAAGTCATGAGGTGCACCATGAATGGACACGTCCATTAGACATGCGCTCTGTGACGCGCCGATCTAAATGAACGAGACTGCTGGGATCAGGTACTAGCACCTCGGACTGATCATGTGATAATAAATAGTAAATACCATATAAAACTAAGCAATTGCTTTTCAGATTGAAACAGGTCATGGATTAGCCGTGAAGTAAGGATCTACATTGATGAGATTCGTTCAGCGTTATGTCGCACAATGACATGGACGAGCAGCTGAAAGAGAACAGCCGCGTGCGAGGTTGCATAAGAGGCCTTTGCCAGAAACCTGAGTCCGTAAAGTGGGATGCGCACTGCGTGTGGGATATGCCGGCAACAGCACTGCCGCTGACCAGTGGTGTTTACCATCACGCCTAACGTCTGTGGGTTTCACCAATCAGCATCCCGACTCTCCTTTCCAATCAGCATCCCGACTTTGTCTCCACTTCTTCCACCACGTATTCATCCGCTAATCGCTCATTTCCCTCTTTAACCCAGGCTCTACCCTCTCCATCTGTCATCAAGTATTCTCTCACCGCCCCCCCCCTCTTCCCCAGCTCTTCTATCTCGCTCATTCACTCACCCTCTCCTTTCCCTCTAACACTGACCTTAACGGCTATCTGTGGCAGCTGCTATTTCACGCTGACTGGCTGGTGCTAGCTCCCTCTGACCTTCACCGTTATCTCTGGCAGCCGGCAGGTAATGCCACCTCTCACTAGCCTCACTCACGGCTATCTCAGGCTGGTGGTGTTACCTGATACTGACCTTGACGGCTATCTCCGGCAGGTAGTGCGGGTTCCTCAGCCGGGTGGTAATGTAGAGCCGAAAATCAGGCGAGTACTCCAGCACGCTCTCACCCAGCTTGATGTAGTCGATGCCGCCCTGCTTGTAGGTCAGCTTCTGCAGTACAGGCTCTGGGGGCGCGAAATATGACGGTGGGGATGATAGCGTAGCCCGAGGTTAGACGTATGACGTAGTGACAAAGACATAGACAGCCCGAGGTGTGTGTCCGCAATATTCAACTCAATTTCAAGACCCGTGTCACTCAGGACTGGACTCTTCACAGTTCACATACCACTGGCTAACTGCCCTTACCACTTATGTAATCGCTCAAACCTCAAATTCAGCCCAGTCCGTCCCCCGCTCTCCCCTCCCATCTCTCTCCCCAGCTCACCGAGCATCGGGTCCAGCTCCTCGTAGACGTTCTCGATGAGCATGGGCTTGCCGAACTGCAGCGAGTTCTCCAGGGTGCGAACATAGTTGGGATCGGTCAGCTTCACCACCGTCAGGCCGTTCTCCCGCTCCATGTTCTTCACCCACTTACTGGCCTGGCCTGGCGGGACGGGGGGAGACGGGAGGGGTCACCGGTGGAGATGTGCTTCAGTGCAGGCCGTTTCATTCACTCCTCTGTCTACATTTTTATCTATTTATTTATTAGACATGCTCTTACCAATAAATTTACATACTCGATGTTGGTGCCCATTATTTTTTTCGCACTTCATTTAAAAATCATAGTGACATCACATTATTTTACATAATTCACCGTCCTATCACATCCTTTCTGACCACTCATCCCATCATTAACGACATTACCCAGCCTCATTCACATCATCTTACCTCACGTGCAGTGTGCCCTTCATACCAGCATGCCAGTTTACCACACCACATCCCTCTTACCCTTACCTCATGTCCCCACATACAGCAAAGCGACCGCCCCATCCCACCGATCCCCTCCCATCCCGTCGCCACTAACCCTGCGGGTCGATCATGAGCGGCCAGCGTCTGGCGTTGCTGACGATGATGCCGTTGTCGATGGAGAAGGCGTCCACGGGCAGGCCGGCGATCTGCCAGGCTCGGATTCGCACCGGCTCTCCCAGTGTGGCGATCAGGGAGAATTGCTCCGAGCAGGGGATGCCCGCCTCCTGACAGCGGGATGCCCAGTCGTCCACAGCGTCCTGGAGAGAGGAGGCGGGATGTGGGTGATACAACGGAGCATACGTGACAAAATATAGGTTGGGAGAGGTTAGGGAATCGCTCGTATTTCTAAGCTGGGGATCAAAAAGAATTGAGCTGAAATTCGAGTTTGAACGTTCTTTTCCTCGTGTTGCTACGTTGCCCATGAACAGCATTGGAAAAGGGTGTGTGTGTGTGGGGGGGGGGGGGGGGTGGGGGGGGGGGGGTGGCTGACCGGGTGAGATTTATGAAACACTGCATTCTTCTTCAGCACCGTCTCGGAGTGGGTTGCAGCAAATCGATAGGGAAAGTTCGCTAGCCTTCCAAAAATTCAGACTGAATTACAAGGCACCTCTTGGCTTTTTATACCTGTCTGTAGTCGACTGTGAACGGTCCCATGTAGGCGACCACTCCGGCCGACAGCAGCACGTCTCCCATGATGTTGTCGTAGCGTTCAGATAGGGTGGCGGCTGCCTCACTCCAGCGGGTCTTCTCGCCTCCAAGACCGCCTGGCGAGGGGGGGGGGAGTAACTGATATGATAAGCAAGAGCGGGCCTCGCATAAAAGTGGACTGGAAAAATGTATATAAGGTTTCACAATATACAGCATCCTTAGGCCAGCTGCCAGCAAAGCTTTAATGCTCATTGAAGTACCTGTTTTCTGTGACAATAATTCATTTTGTCGCATCATACCGCCTTCATTTTCAATAATCATCCCATAAAAAATATAAGCGAGCACCCTCCAGCCTTTACTTTATCACATTCCCGAAGGGCCCAACATAGCCGTCCTCCATCATACCGATGAGTTTCTCGGCCCTGTCCAGCTTCTGGGAGCAGAGTTCGATGTTGTCCTCCAGATCCCGCTTCTTCTTGGTCATGGCGGCAAACTCGTCATTGAGAGCCTGCAACTTGTCGGCTACCTGGCAACATACGGTCAGACGGTCAGTTGCCAGATAGGCACTACATAATACCCTGAGCCCTGTTTCACGACACCTCACTGCCTGACGCTACTTGAAGTCATGACGCTCGATTTCCATGGAAACGCAAGCAGAATTGTAAATTTTTTAATACACTTGCATAGAAAACGGGCGCCAATGCCTGGTACCGTCAGGTAGTGTCATGCGCTGAAACGGGGCCCTGAACGTCATGACGGATGGAAAATGGGTTCCCAGCGGAGCCAACAACTCTCCCTCTCCGCTCACAACCGTCATACTTGTGCGAGGCTAGCTACTGCCGCCCTGCTTCCTCGCGAGGGCTCCCACCTGTTGCAGCTGACGTCGCTTCTCATTTAGTTTGTCCATCTGGGTAGCTAGTTCTCCCTCAGCCTCGGCTAGCTTGGCCTTCTTCGGCGCCACGATCTTGGCTACCCTGCCGGACGGGGGATGGGGGGGGGGGCGGTGATAGTCCTCAATCCTCAATCCAGATGCCAACTGTCTCTATGACCTGACCTTTACTGACCTGTCGTATACCTCCATGGCCTGAAATGACCTGTAAGACATGGCTCTAGTGACCCGTCTACTGACTATTCTCAGCCGACCTCTTCTGACCAGTCGCATACCTCCCGGGCCTTGACCTCTACTCACCTGTTTCTATAGCTTGGTCTCTACTGACCTGTCGTGGCTCTGACCTCTACTGACCTGTCATACACCTCCATGGCTCTGACCCAGCGGCAGAGTCCCTCACACGCTGTTGAGACGTTCCGAATGATGGACGGGTCGAAGTCTGGATTGCTCGTGTACCTGAGATGGAAAGGTCAGACATTGATTCAGTCGTGTGTCCCATCTAGGGGCCATACTGATGGAGGAAAGCATCGCGTTACAAGCAGGGTGATTCAAACATGTGCTTCAGAGAACTCAACCTACAGCACAAATCGAGAATTCCGATCACTTAAATCGACACAATCCACTGCACTCCAAACTATGTTGCCTTATAACCAAACATGCAATCTAATTATCTACCGAACCACTCATAGGCGGCGGAACGGGGAGGGCACCGGGGCACCGTGCCCCCTTTGATTTTGGCATTTTAACATTAGCCCTATGGGCGTTGCATGGAAAGAATGGGACCAAAAGTTGGCAGTGCCCCCCCCCCCCTTAACTGAAGGTGTTCCGCCGCTACTGGAACCATTCCCATAATAGCGATTTCTCTTTGCCATTTCTTTTCACAAGCACAACAGTATTTCTGATTTCCTAGTCAATGGTCATATCGTCACTCCGCAATCTTTTAACTCTCACTTGTCCCTGATTTTCTTGATGATGGGCACGGGAATGTGGTCCTTGTCGTAGGCCTTGAGACTGTCCAGGAACTTGAGGTCGCTCAGCATCTTGAGACTGACGCCCCAGTACTCATCGACGGGCCGGCCGGAAGCGTCCGGTTTCCTCTCGGGTTTGACACCTTTCATCACACAGATGGCCTCCATCACCTGGTGGGAGGATATTGGGAAGGACGGCGTCATATCAAAACGTTATCGACGGTCTACAGGGTGTAACGAAATTATCCGGACATCTTTCTTCGCGCTGTAATTAAGAAGCAAGACATTCTGATATTTCCCCTTTTGAATTATTACATAGCCACCTTTCATAAGAGCGCAGGTACACATTTTTGGAGCATTCCAGCCACTGGATTTTCCAGCACAGTGGGTTTCATATAGAGTAGCGCCTTACTAACCTGTGCCCGCAGTTGGGCGGCGCTGGTGGCGGGTGTCCCCTCATTCATCTCCTGATGGACAATAGTCCATAATATATCGACGGAATTGCATGGGAACTATTTCCAAGCCATAGCCCTTTAGCCCAGAAGAACAAAAAGGTCCTCTCGGCATCACTTCTCATTCTGCTAGGGACTTGAAGGTGGTGCGCCGCCCCGTATGAAGACTGCGCGGCTTGAATCAGGTATCGGTACACGTTCAGAAACCGAGCCATCCTGTGCCGTCTGGTTGAGTGGCTCCAACCAATCGCTAGCCAGGATGTTGCGCCGGTAATACTCGTCACTGATAGTGGTTTTCTGTGTCGTCATGAGCAGCTTGAATATTACACAGCAGCTGAACATGCTCCAGGTCTGGATTTTGGCCGGATGTTTGACGCCGGCGACGGCCGGCACATTCGAGCTGCTGGCAGCCCACACATGGCCGATTTGACGGTTCAACGGGTATCGCAGCTCGAACAGCTTCCCATCCGACCAGGTCACCTCATTCGTGTCTTCCTTCGACCAGTGGACACGCCCTGGCCTGAAGCCAAAGGTGGTGGACTGGTTGTTTTCCCGTCAATTTCATTGTCTTTTCCAGTTTGAAGGGCAGTAAAACCAAGCTAAAGGGCGGGTAACGGTGAATCATGATGTGGGACCTCTTATTATCTACCTTGGTAAGAATTCGAGTCAGTATGCGGATTAATTGGTGCCGTTTCCTTGTCGCTATCTTGACAGCTCTCCTCACCACTTGGCAAAGGGCGCCTTTTGCGATCGAGGCCGGGCTGAGTCTGCCACCAAGTCCCAGCTTATTACGCCTCAGGCAGATGTGCTACTGGCTGCTGCTGATGTCCAGCTGCTGACAGACCAGCTTCTGGCTCATGCCACCATGCCACCAACACGTAGCCTTACTACGAAACGAGAGACTGTACTCCTTTCTCTCCACTGCCTTAAACGAAAACTATCAAATGAACCCGTCGGCGACTCGACTCTTACTCAGAGTAAGAGTCATTTCGCAAGGTCAGGTCACTGCTGAGTTGAGAGCAGATACCAGAGGTATGCATTCATCCAATTTTCCAGCTTCTGACATTAAAAGAGAAACTGTGCGAGCAGATATGGCGAAAAAATAGATGTCCGGATAATTTCGTTACACCCTGTATATGCAGGCAGTTTGAAATTATTTACCATAGTCGCAAGCCATAGTCGAAAATCATAATCAGACGGCTTACTTTCACAGCGTGGATACACTTACTGCATACAACATGGAGTCACAAATCACAATCAGGATTATTTGTCAGGCCTTGTAACTTCATTCGAACTCGTATCCACATACAAAACAGTTACTGCTAGTGCTGTCCCGTGCACCCTTACTTATTCTATTTCGTCCCATCCCGATTAATTATCTCATCACGTGCAATCCTTACCCTTTTCCACCCTATCTCACCCATCATATCTCATGGCCAGCCCCACCAATCTCATCTCTTTCAACTCCATCCTTTCCACGTCATCCCCCACTACCGTCACCTACCAGTCTCACTGCCGGCGGCGGGTTCTTCATGCTCTTCACCAGGGTGATGTCGGCAGGCTTTAGCGTGTCCAGAGCACTGAGAGCCGCCTCCATGGCTGGGATAGCCTCAGCCAGGTCACTCTCACAGTCATCCTTGATGGCCTGAGCCGCCGCCGCCGCTTCGTTGGCAGTCGCTTCATCGGCGCCGACAATCTGACGGAGAGAGGAAGAGGAGGGTGTGAGAGAGAGAGAGAGAGAGAGAGAGAGAGAGAGAGAGAGAGAGAGAGAGAGAGAGAGAGAGAGAGAGAGAGAGAGAGAGAGAGAGAGAGAGAGAGGAGGTGAGGAGCGGGTGGTGGATAGAGGCGTACTCGCATGGGGTAGGGGTAAGGATAAGAGCGGGAAAGAGGGGTGAGGTGAAAAATTTGCTAGACTGGGATGTATGCGAGTAAATGCGGAATGGGAAGAGTGCTGTTTCAAGAAGTCAAGTAAGCCGGTAGAGGGCGCTATTGAGAGTGGAGCCACAGTTCTTTCTGCTATGTAACGAGCAAGCACCAGCTGCTGCCTGGGTGCGGGGCAATGGCACCGGTGACGCCTCTGACGGCAATATTTGTAACTGCTTTACTCCGCTAGTCTGAACTATTGGTTCCACAAACGGCCGTTAGAGGTCCGAAAACGGTACCAAGCGATGTACACCTTATCATACATCAATTTTACACATGTTATGAAAATTTCAGACCAAGATCATTCAAGGTCAGGTCACCAGGTCACTTGAAGTGACCTCACCTCATAAAAAGTTTCAATGTCTGTCATAGCTACGCCGAGTGACCGATCGCTTTGAAACTTTCAGCGATTGCTAAGAGTAATAGCATGTACAACATGTATATCTCAGAATTTTGATATCGATGACCTAAGGTCAGGTCAATTTTGCGACCTCCCCATTATAAGTCCATGGGAGAAAATTGAAATGCGCCTCTTTTGGACGAAAGACATCATAAACACTCCCAAACACCGAATTACAAGTGGCTTAGACACACTGAACATGAAAATGGTGTCCGTGACCCTTGTTTGTGCCCTGAGTTCATCTTAGGTCACGAATGGTATCTAACAGTTTTTCGCAAATAACTTTTGATAGAGGCATGCTAGAGCGATGAAAACGCCTTATATGTGTTCGGCTCGACGTTGCGGATCGACTGATATGCAACATGACCCTTTCCGGTCAGGTCATGACCTTGACCTGAGGTCAAATTTTCAAGTTGACTTTTCAAGGTCAAGTTACAGTTCATTCGATGCGTCTTGACAAGGGGAACACGATGCCGGTGAAAGTAAGCTCGTACAAGGCTTGGGTCAAAAGTTATTGCAGAAAAACTGTTTTCGAAAAAATCGGCTATTTTTGCAGTTTTTACCCCCTGCAGGCAAAACCGTTGACGTTAGGTCAAATCTGAGAGAATTACTCAGAAAGGGCGTTAATAGAGCTATCGAATGCACTTTTCCACGGCGCTATAGCTCTATTGGTTCCCGAGTTATGCGTTGGCTTCTTGGAAATTTTCGACATTCGACCTGGAAATCGGCGAAATTTTGCCTTCAATGACCTCTGGTGACCTGACCTTTGACCTGACCAAAAAATTGACCGAAGTGATTTCGTCATTATTTTTTACGCTCTTTCGAACGCCGCCTTCCGCGTATCGCTACGTGGCCCAGGAGCCGAGTTACAAGGGGGGGTGTTCAAACACCCCCCCCCCCAGCAGGGCGTGGAAATCCAGGACCCCCAGCCGGGCGCGGGTTAAATTCATTTTCCGCATTTTTTTTAGCACACCAAGCAAACAGGCATTTTTTGTGCATTTATCGGCGACCCGTCTGGCCAGACCGGCACGGTGCCGTTCCATGGCATATGCCGTCCCGGCCCCGGGGAGAGCTGTGGGATCCCTCCCCGGCGCTCCAGACGGGCTGCCCGCCCCCCCCCCCCCTCCGGCAAATGAGTTTCCCCGGGAGGTGTCCCCTAACCGCCGACCGGGCGAGCGAAGCGTCAACCCGACCCAGTTGACAGTTGAAAGGATGTTGTTCAGTTTTGATGTCGTTGGTCATACATTTCCCTGTTGCTTTGGGAGACGTGAGAATTCGCTGATTTGGGTTTGACGGTCTGAGTCTATTACATCCGGCAATAGACCGTATTGTAGTACACCGGATGTAACTCACATCTGGGTTACATCCGGTGTGTGTAAGGAGGGAGGGGGTTAACAGACCTTCCATGGTTTCTATCTTTTACATATAGATGATAATGATGATATTTCCATCAAAGCTTTTAGCGTCTTCTCCCACTCACATTATGTACTCCTATACAAATTGACCGATGACAGTGAAAAGCCTATGATAGGTGGGCTGGAAATATCAGTAAAGTACCTATGTACAAGGCGTACACATTCATCATGCCTCATCCCATCACGTATCTGATATCCTCCCCCCGAACATTTCATTGTTGCTCATGCAGCCTACAACGCCCACCAACCGCATTCATCCGCTCAATAATTTGTGCAATTTCGGCTGACTGATGTATACCGCGGTTACAGCGGACCGCGAGTGCCACGCACACAGTATGCCGAATGGGATAACAGCAGACCTTGGATGGTATGCGTCATTACCCCCAGTAGCCGGACCGATCCTACGCGCAGCGGTTGCTTTTTATCTGGCATGATTGCGGACATTCCCGGCGCCGGAGCCGCCATCAGCAGTCGACACATCATCAACGGGCAGCCGCACACCGGATGCTGGATTCGTTTGTTTCCGGGCGGGTTGCCCCGCCCCGCCCCGCCCCGGCCACTCCCCGCTCTGCTGCCCGTTCCCGCCCCGCCCCGCCTATCGTGTCTAACCGATCTCGATTGGAGCGACGAACGACCTAGCGACAAAGCGACAAAGCGTCAGAGCACAGCGCTGGCCGTCCATGTGCGTTCATTCGCAACTCATCGTCCAACACTAGACTGGCCATAACTGGCGCGATACGCGGCAACAACACTCAGCCGAACGGCCGACGAGGCGTAACCGAGCGCCAGCCGGCCCGGCTAATGGGCAGGGAGCAAGCACGGACTGAACAGGCTGGTCATAGAACGAGCCAGGGAATACCGGACGAGTCTGGCATATACCGGTGTGGGAAACAAATAACGCATCCTTGCTCGCGTAATGCATGAAACTCAGTCACGCGATCGAAACTAAACCAGCGATAGGTCTGAAACAGTGTAAAATACGGGATGTAGTTTTTTTTTTTAAACAGAAGCCATGAGGCATTGAATTATATCCCGCGCGGGGCTGGGGGGGGGTAAATTTTACCCCCCCTCGCGAATTTTTGCGATATCTCAAAAACGGCGGCGCGCAGCGCCGCCAAACTTTCAGTGTACCTTTTCTTACATCAATTTGACACGTTCCCTGAAAATTTGAGCGAAATCCGTCGGAAATTTTTTGAGAAATTGACGTTTTAGTGACGTCATGTTCGCCATTTTCGCCTCAAAAACGGCAAAAGTTCAAACGCCGCTAACATCTTTATTTTTAAAGGAATCAAGACGTAAAAAAAAGGTTATACGTAATTTTACTTTGTCTATCAAATGGCTATCTCGGTTTTTTGAAAATTTTGGATTTTGGCCTAAATTTTTTTCAAAAAACTGATTTTTTTGGGAAAATCATTATAAAATCCAAAATTTTGAGTCTATCGAAAAAACCGGAATATATGTCAGAGAAGTGGTCTATGTGCACCTACATACCAAATTTTAGAAGAATCGGTTCAAAAATGTGGGAGTTATTCAAAATTTTATGACGTCACGCCACACAAAATTTTTGAAAAATGACTTTTTTGGAAGTTCTAGACCTCGTACGGAAACAAAAATAGCACCATTCGATTCGCCGTGAAAAACTGCATCAGATAGACACCTTTTTAGGCCTTAACAACCAACTTCAAAATTTGACCTCACTTGACCTGACCTTGACCTGACCTCGACCTGAAATTCATCCAGAGGTGGTCCATATCACTTATTGAGTGTGCCTATTGAATTCTATGAGTAAAATGGCCCATAAAACATGTGTCGCACATGCCCTTTTCTATATTTTGTTTTTTGGTGACCTGACCTGACCTGACCTGACCTTGACCTCTGAATGATATTGTATGCAACGAATATTGTCTTGGTAGCCTAAGAACACGTTTTGGGCGATCAGTCTCAGTCCATGACTCCATTCTTCGGCAACTACGGTGTGCAAGGCCGATACTGTAGAAACTTGCAATTTGTACCCTTGACCTGACCTTGACCTTGACCTCAAACTTTAAATTAAGTACATGTTTTTAGTAGTTCGTGATGAGATCTTTCGATTGGCGTTTGAATTTTCCAAATCGGACCATTAGTTCGGGAGATAACAGGGGGGGGGGTAAAATTTACCCCCCCAGCCCCGCGCGTTCGGCTGCAGAGACCCCAGCCCCGCGCGGGATATCGCTCTGAGGCTAGCTTTACGAACAAAACAAAAAAATAGCCACTTGCCGGATTTTTTTTTTGCCCAAAGGCCGCTTCACATACGAAGCGTAAACGGTAAAGCCCTATCCGCTTACGTGCCCATCCCGTTTACACTCCATACCTATGTGAAGCGGTCTTTAGGCAAAAAATTCCGGCAGGCGGCTATTTTTCTGTTGGTAAAACTGGCCTCTGCTCTATTTAGCAGTTTTACAACTAGTAGTTGAATTTATATACGCCAGTTCGAGCCATGCTTTGTCCAGCTTTGCTATAAATCAAACCAAATTCGCTTGAATACTATGCACTGGCTTTCTGTCTACTGGTAGTATCCGGATAACGCTACATTCGAAAGGTCAGAATCCTGACTTCCGAGCAAACAAGTTCACACATAGGCTGTAAACGATCGAAACAATGCCGTCTGCCACTATTTCTCAGTAGTAAAAACCGTTCTGGGTACAATGAGTGCGAATGCGAACACATCTACAGGTGAAGTGCTGGTGACGTGGTTCATGACGTGGTTGTTACTAAATACTCCGGTTCATCCCAACACGACTATAAGTCACGGGCGAGAGGTCCTGTTTCCGGATACAACAGAGTGCTTGGTGAAGTTTACAATAGCGTGAACCGTAGCGCCCTTCAGGGTGTAGCGACGTGAGTAATAAGCGCAGCGGATTGTAAACATTTATAAGACTTCTTTGTGAGCATGTGGAAATATGGAAAAGAGGGTTTCGGAGTCGGAGTCGAAGTCGCCTCGCCCGGAGTCGTGACAAGTAGCCAGGAGTCGGAGTCGGAGTCAGAGTCGGTCAAACTGCCTCGACTCCGACTCCGGAAAGTTAATTAACCCGCGCCCCGCTGGGCTATTCAGCCATATGCGCCCTGCTGGGGGGGGGGCAGATTCTGCCCCCCCCCTGTCTAACTTCCGAACCGATGGTCGTAGAAAGACGGGGAAAACGGCAATCGAAAGCTCTCAACAAGGCCGATCTTAAGAACCCCATTTTTTTTGCTTAAGTAGGTCAGAGGTCAGGTCAAGGTCAGGTCAAGGGTACAAAATGCAAGTTTCTACAGTATCGGCCTTGCACCGTAGTTGCCGAAGAATGGACTAAGACTGATTGCCCAAAACGTGTTCTTAGACTGCCAAGACAATATTCGTTGCATACAATGTCATTCAAAGGTCAAGGTCAAGGTCAGGTCAGGTCAGGTCAGGTCACCAAAAACCAAATATAGAAAAGGGCATAAGCGACACATGTTTTATGGGTCATTTTACTCATAGAATTCAATAGGCACACTCAATAAGTGATATGGACCACCTCGGGATGAATTTCAGGTCGAGGTCAGGTCAAGGTCAGGTCAAGTGGGGTCAAATTTTGAAGTTGGTTGTTAAGGCCTAAAAAGGTGTCTATCTGATGCAGTTTTTCACGGCGAATCGAATGGTGCTATTTTTGTTTCCATACGAGGTCTAGAACTTCCAAAAAAAAACATTTTTCAAAAATTTTGTGTGTCGTGACATCATAAAATTTAGAATAACTCCCACATTTTTGAACCGATTCTTCTAAAAATTGGTATGTAGGTGCACATAGACCACTTCTCTGACATATATTCCGTTTTTTCGATACACTCAAAATTTTGGATTTTATGATTATTTTCCCAAAAAAGTCAGTTAAAAAAAAAATTGGGCCAAAATCCAAGATTTTCAAAAAACTGAGATAGCCATTTGATAGACAAAGTAGAATCACGTATAACCTTTTTTGTTACGTCTTGATTGCTTTAAAAATGAAGATGTTAGCGGCTTTTGAAATTTTGCCGTTTTTGAGGCGAAAATGGCGAACATGACGTGACTAAAACGTCTCAAAAATTTTCCGACGGATTTCGCTCAAATTTTCAGGGATCGTGTCAAATTGATGTATGATATGGTACTGAAAGTTTGACGTCGCTGGCGTAACGCGTTTAGAAGTTATTGGCGAAAAACGGGAGGGGGCAGATTCTGCCCCCCCCCCTCCCCAGCGGGGCGCGGGTTAACTGGAATCCGTGATGTCACATATTGACGTGCTTTTTTACCTATTTTATGCGTTCAAGGCTGCGACGTTTCAGATGATTCTATAAATGAGTTTTACATAGGCACAAATATTGAGCTTATTGCTGAGCGGTCAACCCGCGCAATGTGTGTGGATGGTCTTTAAATCCCCTCTCGTCGGCTTCCTCTCGTCACATAAAACAGGTCGTTTTTTCGCGAAGCTCTAGCTCGATCTGGGGCCGAACAGGGGCGGGGGGGGGGAGGGGTAACAAGGGCGAGGGTTTAAACAAACAAACACTCATCCAAGCATGATATGCTAAAAAACACAAAAAGCCAAAAAACGAATTCGAGTAACAGAGAAACCCAACAATTAAATTAATGTATTCGACATTTCCTTCAAAAAGTCGCATTCAAAAATGCTGAGCCACGTCAAAAAAGAGACGAAGATGGGTCGTGGTTTGCACGACTCAACACAACTCAAGAATAACACACGCGAATTTAGACGTGCTACAAAGAGCTAGTTCATCCACAAGAGGTATATCGCAGACGGTGAGAAAGCAGCAGTGAAATGACGACCCAGGAATACGATATTCCAGAACATGTAACAATTCCCAAGTCGTACAAAACAGAAAAAACTAAAAAAAAATGAAGAGAGCCTGTTTTTTCTTGCTCAACGCATCTATTGCAAAGAAAGTAAAATAATTCAAATAATTCCGAAAAAAATTGAGTGGAACGTCGCAGAATACATGAATCTACATACATACATGAATCATACATGAATCAGAATCTATTTGCCAAAATCTGCCTATAAGCTATCTAAGGTGCATGACCGTGGAGTCACAATTCGTTGCGTCTAGGAATGATAACCATCTCTATCGCCCACACGCTCAATTATTGTCTTCACATGCTGCACACAGCCACAAATGGACGACACATGTCATGCGATCTCATCAGTTTTCAGTGCAACGCGCTCCTCGACAGTTTTCCATGACAAACGGTGGCAAAACACTTCTAAGTGAGGCGAGGTTGACACTTTGTGTCGTTTGAAAAATGCACATCCGATGTTATTGGCTGCCATTTAAGCTCATGAAGCTATATGGAGCAGCGAGCACAGTAGATTCCTTTCGTCTCCAACAAAAGAGCATCACGATGCACTGGCAGTCTCTCTGAGACCACTCACAGATTCGAAATCGTTCGCTCCTCATCATCGCCAGTCGGTCCTCCGACAAACGACTCATTGACCAGCCCACCCGGAGCGTCTGAAGACATGCCTTGGCCATCAGGATTATCCAAGCTGTCCTTCGCTCTGTCGAGACGCTCGTCCAGTACACCAGCCTCCACTTCCTCCACAGTCTCCGGGAGCGGCCTGCCAGCCGTCTCTGGCAGCAGCAGCACCGCCAGACTGGCCAGCAGACAGCCGCTGCCAAACACCACCGACGGGGCGGCACGGTGGATGTCGTGGGTCAGGTCAACCACGTACGGCGCCGTCATCGAACCGAACCGCGAGCACACGTTGGCGATCCCAAAGCCCACAGTTCGCACAGAGGTGGGAATGTACTCTGGTGTGTACACAAATATCATGGCGTACACGCACGAGATGAACAGCTTGCCGCTAAGTCCCGCCACGAGCCACAGTTTCGGTTGGTCTTCAACCAGGATCAGCATCATCGACACTCCGGCGAAGAAGAAGGTGCCAGAGGCGACTGGACGGCGTCCGAAGCGGTCCAGAAATGGCGCCATGAAGTAGGCGGGTATCTCCACCAGGCCGGAGAGCCCGCCGGCCAGGTAGGCGTTCTCACTCAGCTGGGTGACGTCGAACGACAGGCCGAAGTAGGCGCCACACACGGCAATCCAGCAGACAATGGTGGCCAGCATCCATCGTCTCAGCACCCGCGAGCTCCAGAGTTTGACCGTGTCGGCGCACAGGCCGCCACCCGCGGCGGCCTCCTCGGCAGCCAGCTCGGAGCGACGCACCTCCTTCAGCATCCGGTGCAGCTGCGCATCGTCGGGAAGTTCGTGACCGTTGACGCGTGCCGTAGTCGCCAGAACTTTCAGCGCGTCATCGTCGCGTCCGCGCAGTATCAGCCAGCGCGGCGACTCGGGAACCAGCCACCAGCTCAAGACGAAGACGAGCAGGGGCAAGGAAAGCGCCAGCTGCAGCTGCCACCAGACTCGCAGCTTGTAAGCCACTCCGGCAAGCACCACTTGGCCCAGGGCGTTCGGCAGCATGTAAAGCTGGCCGGCCCAGGCTCGCCAACGCATCCCCGTGAGCTCCACGATCAGCACAAAGCTGGTGCTGACGACGCCCATCCAGCCAACGCCGGATGCGAATCTCGTCACTAGAAACATCTCGTACAGACTCACGACCGAACCCAGTAGCGCACCCAGCACGTACACCGTCATCATGGCCAGGTAGACGGTCCTTCTGCCGAGTCGATCGCCGAGCACACCGGCGCCCAGCGAGCCAAACAGACCACCGAACTGCATCACCGACTGGATGGTGGAGAGCAGCGGGCGCCGCTCGCACACCAGGTCCCACTGGGTGACCACCGAGGAGCCGGTGAAGTTGGTGTCGTACAGCCAGCGGCGGCACGGCTGGCCGTCCGGCGCGCGGCACCGCTCGGCGGCCGCCTCCGAGAGAGACGCGAAGGTGGCGTTTTTCGGCTGGCCGTCCGCGCAGAGGTAGTCGGGTGTCTCGCCCATGAAGATCATCGAGAAGCAGGTGAAAGGGACGGTGAGGAAGAAGAGAGACATCCAGCTGATGAGAAGCAGCTGCCACCAGCCTGTGCCACCGGCCAGTGTCAGCACATCCTCGAAGTGGACTTCCTTCTCCAGTTTGGCCATGCCGATGCTGCCAGAGATAGACATGTTTACCACTTTTGACGACTATTTATTCAAGAGAAGATGTTTGCCAGGACCAATGGACTATGCAGGATGTTGAGGCCCGTGGGCAGATGTGGCTGGATTTTCACTTGGAGCTTGAGAAGAAGCACTTTTTTGCGGGAGATCCGTGATATGCGTAAAAAGTTATGAAGAACAAACGCTGATGTTACCGATTAAGTTTTAAATGAGGAGGAGGTGGACAATGATGGTCTGACGCTACGTAATTTGCCGGGCGTTTAAAAGAAGTGATCCACATCTTGCAGCTCCGCAAAAAAAGCATGTACAAGTAGAAATGTCCAAATTTCGGTTAAATACAAACTTAAAATTAGACACTTCAAATTTTTAGTAAACAAAAGATTCAATTGCCTAAGGATCAAGACATAAGGCGGCTACATTTCGTTAAATTTTGATGTAGGCAACTGCGGTAATATCTCATCACAAAACATTGACCTCTGTTTTCAATTAAAAATCATGCATCTTTTGCCAGCAGCACCCCTGAGCAATAACTTACACGTCACAACTTTTCCTCAGAAGTATTGCAGTGGGAATTCACACAGAGGAATGTGCCCATGGCAGCTTTTGTGTAAAAAGGCAAAAGTGAATGCTTGTATTAAATAAGCTTTAAGCTATAACATATCTAAATATACAGAGTTTAAAGATACAACAAAACTTTGATTTGAAAGCAAAAGGTAACTAGCAAGCTCAGCAAAACTATTCATCAAAGCAAGCTCAGCCAAACTATCCATCAAAACTGCCAACTGCCAAGCATGACCCTGAAATGTTCAGATAATGCAGCGAGATAATAGCGACATTTCGTTTTTGATATAAGATGTGACGCATATCCATTAAGCCAGCCCCCCAAGTAATTAACGGAACAATGCAAAGGATATCAGCACCTCACATTTGATACGCAGCATATGCATGCAGCATGATTTCGCACATTTCTCGAGCAGACATGCCATGAAATAGGTACTGGCTATGTGCGGATTAGATATGACTTGATTGGATATGCTCACGGGATTGGAAACGACACTTAAATTTCTCGTCGACACTTCTGTCACTCCGAAACCCGTCACGATTTCCATTCATGATACCCGGGCTCCAAACATGTTCTTGCGTACCACACAAATCTACCCGACGTCTTGTAAACATCCTGGCGTGTCCACCACTACCACCCACCGACCTGTGCACCGCCGATCCACCAGCTGAGGACGGTGTGCGCCCACAGCCCGTCTCCGGTCTCGAACCGCCGTCGGCGGCGACCCGGTAGTGAGTGAGCCTGGCCAAACACCTGTCCCCCCACACCCGCCGAGAGGAGCGCCCCCTGACACCGCCGTCCCCGGTCACGCCTGGCGAATGAACTCGCTCACGGCCCCGGACTGTGGACTGCACTTGGCACCGGCTGAACTAGTGTCAGCTCCCGAAAATAGCCCGGACGTCCGAGCGGAAAACTAGGGAGCTGCGGCGTGGTAGCGACAACATTGGAATTTGGAGGCCCCTGATGTAAAAAGACGTTCCCCGTCGGGCCTGTGGACGCTTTGACTCCATTACGATGTGCATTTTGTACGCATCTTTTATATGTTTGGACAATCATATGCATCAAAAATTTTCACAGCACTACCCTAAAACATTGCTGATCACCTGTCAAGCAGCATGACCACCGAAATGCTCAAACTTCTTAGGTAAACAGTGTGGTGATAACTTCTGCTACAACCAAGAGCCACGAAAACATTATCATCACAAGCGTGTAGTAAAGTCCAAACGTTAGAAGGTCTCTTACCAGGGGTGCATCGTACCCCCATTTACCCTACGACCCGTTTCGTTCTTAATTGAGCTTAAGTACCGCTGCAGAAAAAGGTATTTTGAAGTTACAAGATGCAGCGCATGACACCCAATTATTAGGTTAACCGGTGAACTTGTAAAGTCAGTCCATCTACTTTTTTAGCAAGTAGCTTCGGCAAAAATGGTTGCAAAGCAGCGAATTTGGCACCATCCGCGAATTTGTCGCAATTAGGCAACTCAGACAACATACATTTTTGCAAAGAAATTTTGGAAAAAGGCCACTGAGTGTTGCCCTCAAGTCAAGGCAATGTCAGGCCAAAGGCCGTGTTGCAGATCATCTGATTTGGAGTCTCACTCAAGAACTCTTTCGTGATTTTCTTGAGTTGCTGAACGATTTTCTTGATTCATGAAAAGTCAGATGACCTCAAGAAGCCTCAGTGACGTCACATACGATCTTTACCAAGATTCCTATGTCAAAAACGGCATATATTGGCAGAAAAGAAAAATAAATCATGACTTCAAGTGTCTGAGATCTGATACGAATGAACGGTTACAGAATTCCCACACTGAACTACAGGGGTCAGGTCACGTGACCAGCCTAAGCTCAGGTGACCCTAAAAAATCCGAAAGTTGGGACGTCATAGGTCAGCGATCTGACACAACCTGTAAATGTGGTCAATCTCAACAGAAATAGCTTGGATGAAAGGTCAAGCACGACTGATTTCAGTTGACAGTAGATGGCAACAACCAACCCCACCATCGCGGAGAAATGTTCATATAAGATGACCCATTATTTTTCGGCTAGCATAACATCTGATGTAAGGAGCTACAGCTCCTATTCAGCCTGAAAGTGGATCCGCTTAACCCTCGCCCGTATAGGGGGGGGGGGGTTGAACCCCCCTCGGTTTTTCGCAAATAACTCGCGTAAAAAGCGGCCGATCGCGACGAAACTTTCAGTACCCTTGCGTTAATCAATTTTACACCTACCCTGAAATTTTCATGACCCTGACCCTAATGACCTTTAACCTGTGACCTACTTATCGAGACCATGTTTGGCCGGAATCGCGATTCGGCGTATGTCGGCTTGCATTAGCCGCGCGTTTGCAGTCTTTTCGTGGTTTTAAGCGTTCAAACATAGGATATGATGTTGCTCCCATGCATAAGGGTGGGTGTCAAGGTCACCGGAAGGTCAGGTCAGGTCATTGACCTTTGATGACCTCGGTTCACTTTTTCGAGTTTTACATGTTGCTAGGCCAGTTTTTGGAGCTGAATTCGAATTTAGCAGCCTACCCTTACTGGTTGACCTGACCTGACCTGACCCGACCTGGCCTAAATGCATGAAGACATCATCTGTGATCAAAACTAACATAATATTCGTGATCAGTACCCCGAAAAACCCCATAGCGGCCACGCTTTACGACTTTCTAACAGGTCCCGATTTTCCCGAATTTTGGGTCATTGACCTGACCTGGAAGGTCAACCGATGACCTAGGACCTTAAAATTGGGTATCATCGGCTTCCTCTCGTCACGGGCAACACGCTCGTTTTTTCCGCGAAGCTCTAGCTCGATCAGGGGCGAAACGGCAAGGGGGGGGTCCAACGGACCCCCCCCCCCTTATACGTTCGCGGCTGGAAAAACACCAATACGGGCGAGGGTTAAGAACAGTTGTAAAAGAACAACTGTAAATTGTGCCAAATGTGCTATTACTGTTTTCCATTGCAGTGTGCATATCCGGTAAACAAAAACATCACTTACCGTTCGTCATCATGGGGGAAACACTACCCACAAAGTATCGCAGCATTGCAACCAGTTGGTTTATCAGATAATTTCTATCATTTCTATCAGAGGCCCCAACTAACGGCGACTCATCCGAGGCCACCCCATCCCACTGTTCACCATTCTGCAACATGAAACTGAGCTACCACCCGTAACTGCACAGAAGGGCAGGAAATAGGCGCGCCGCAAACTGCAGTAAAAAACACACAACCACGGCGACAGAGCGCCCACCGCCGGGCTAACCAGTGCTGCCAGAGTTTGGTAGGGGTCGGATTCAGTCGGCACAGTCACAGCAGAGAGGGAGAGGCAGTGGATGCTCATTACCAGTGGGAGAGGGACGTGTGTGGAGCAGGACAGTGGAGTGGAGCTGTGTGATAAACGGAACAATCGGCGGTGGCACAGAGGGACGGCGTACAGAGATGTTTTGATAATGCGTTGGCAATGTGCATGTACTGTGGTGGAGAGTGCGACTGTGCTAAGGATTCAGCGCACTTTGGCCAGTGAGAACATTTACTGCGAAAGGTGACGTGTCAAGAGAAATAACAGCATCCCGTAGAGCGCGAGCTAACGGGCATGCCAGGCAATGAGAGCGGCGGACCGAGTGCCTCAGAGAAGGACATTCACTTCGAGGATGTGCTGTCACTGGCGGGTGGCACCGGCAGGTGGCAGCTACTGCTCATCGGCTGCATGTCCCTCTTCTGTTTGTCGGTCGGCTGTAACAGCTTTTCGATGATCTTCATGGGCGAGACACCCGACCACCTCTGCGCGGACGGCCAGCCGAAAAATGCCACCTTCGTGTCTCTCTCGGAGGCGGCCGCCGAGCGGTGCCGCGCGCCGGACGGCCAGCCGTGCCGCCGCTGGCTGTACGACACCAACTTCACCGGCTCCTCGGTGGTCACCCAGTGGGACCTGGTGTGCGAGCGGCGCCCGCTGCTCTCCACTGCCCAGTCGGTGCTCCAGTTCGGAGGTCTGTTCGGTTCGGTGGCTGCAGCAGCTCTTGGCGACCGGCTCGGCAGGAGGGCCGTCACCCTCGGCATGTTGACCACATACATCGCTGGCACGTTTCTGTCAGCGATTCCTGTTTCGTACGAGCTTTTTCTCGCTGCCCGCTTCGTCCTGGGTTTCGGCTGGATGGGCAACATCAGCAGCAGCTTCGTGCTCATCATGGAGCTGACTGGACTCCGATGGCGCGCCTGGGCCGGCCAAGTCGCCACCCTTCTCACGGCCGTAGGTCAAATGGTGCTGGCCGGAGTGGCGTACAAGATCAACGTCTGGTGGCAGCTTCAGCTCATCTTATCGTCACCAGTGCTATTGTTCATACTGAGTTTCTGGCTAGTGCCCGAGTCGCCTCGCTGGCTGATCCTGCGCGGACGCGATGATGACGCGCTGAAAGTTCTGGCGACTACGGCGCGCGTCAACGGCCGCGAGCTTCCCGACGAGGCGAAGCTTCACCGGATGCTGAAGGAAGTGCGTCGCTCCGAGCTGGCTGCCGAGGAGGCCGCCGCGGGTGGCGGCCTGTGCGCCGACACGGCCAAACTCTGGAGCTCGCGACGCCTCCGGCGCTGGATGTTCGCGACATGCGCCTGCTGGACGGCCGTCGGCGGAGGCTACTTCGGCCTCTCGTTCGATGTCACTCAGCTCAGCCAGAGCCCACACCTGGCATGCACTCTGTCGGGGCTGGTCGAGGTGCCGGCTTATTTCCTCGCACCTCTGCTCGACAGGTTCGGACGCCGGCCCGTCTCCTGTGTCGCCTTTCTTCTCTCCGGCGTCTCCATGCTTCTCGTGCTCACTGGCACCAATCCAACCCTCTGGCTCGTCACTGGACTAGTCGGCAAGTTTTTCGTCACCAGCATCTACGTCATGCTCTTCGTCTACACACCCGAGTACGTCCCCACCTCCGTCCGCACGGTGGGCTTCGGAATCGCCAACGTCTGTTCACGAATCGGCGCGATGACAGCGCCGTACGTGGTTGACCTGACCCACGACATCCACCGGGCCGCCCCGTCGGTGGTGTTTGGCAGCGGCTGTCTGCTGGCCAGTCTGGCAGTGCTGCTGCTGCCAGAGACGGCCGGCAGGCCGCTCCCCGAGACCGTGGCAGAGGTGGAGGCAGGGGTGCTGGATGAGCGTGTCGACAAGGAAGACAGAACGACAGACAAGACGGAGGAGGCTGATAGGCCAGGCGACCAGCGAGGAGCGGTGAACGAGTCCTACATAGATTGAACGTCCTTTTAGACGGGTGATTTGATTCTCGCAAAAGCCAGCAGCTAGTTAAGATAGAATGGCAGTGCCAGGCATAACGCGACATCTTGCACAGAACTGTTACCGAAAGTGGTGTCAATTATCAAGCCTTGGTTTATTAATGCCGACCGTAGCTTCTGAGGTGACCATGCAACGTTGCCGTGTTCGAACATACCGCAAGGAGGTTAAAGTCCGCAGCCTGCTGCATATTAAGGTAACGAACACTAATGCGCCGCGCCTCTTCGGACTTCGGGTCATTCCGGAACCCTGCCACCCTAGGGGACAGGGTTGATGAATAGAGCATAGACCTCTGTATACCGAGGTCTATGAATAGAGCTATGTATATACAACGCCGCGGAAAAGCGCCTTTGATAGCTCTTTCTGAATAACGTTCTCAGATTTGACCTAAGGTTAACGGTTTGGCCTCAAGAGGCTAAAAGTTAAAATTCAACTTTTTTGCGGAAAACATTTTGACCTTACGTGACCTGGGGTCGAAAAGCTCACACAGGCTTTGGGGATCATTTTCATGCATATGTTATGCAGGTTATATGAAAAGAACGCACGCTAGCGGCGTTTGAACTTGCAAGTACCTGACATTCATCTTACGACAAGGAAAATGTCACGATATCTGACAATTCCACATGGGGCTGGTTTTACCAAAAACATGAAAATCGTGTTTTTTCAGACACATCAAACAGCTCCCAGACTGGCCATATTACGAGGCATTCGATTACGTAAAGTTAAGTTTTGGGCCATTGGGTACCTATTATTGGCCACTCGTGAACCCCATTTGCATCACTGTGGGGTAAGGGATAGGTGCCGTCGGCGCCCCGCCGGTAATAGACCCGTTTACAGCCGTCACAGCTGCAGAAATGCAACCCCAACGGGTCAGAGGTCGCCAAAGTGGTGCAGGTTCAACAGGCAGCTGGCACCTATTGGCTATTGGCACCATGTGCACGAGTATTTAGGAAATGAGACATCATCCTGCCACCAACTTATTTCATTGAAAACAATTTATTATGTCCTCCTCGTGGCTTAGAACAAGGTGCTCGGCTTAAGGCCAGGTGGAAAATGGCGAGAGAGCCACGCTAGACCAAGCTGAACCCTGACGTTTTCATGGACCTGACATATCAATTAGGCACTGTTCCACACAAACGAGACGATACACTGGCTTTTGAAAGCATGCGATGCTATCTGCAGTTCACGGAGGACAAAATCTGTAACATGAACTGCCCACGGCCCGCTTTGCTCTCTATCTACAGTTTGAGGTGCCACTTACATAACCCACTTAGAGTAGGTAACTAGCGAATGATCAGACATTGACCAGCGTAATATTCCATGCAGGAAATGTCTTAATTGTCTACTACACACCAACAAAAACATTTTAATCTTAAAGGTAGTGTGCCAGCTTTCTTGGACCATATGGAGTTAATGACCCGGATAAGGAGAACCGGATTTTTAGAACTTATCCATACCTTCAAAACTTATGGAAACGTCTTAAATTCTTCAAATTTTGAGTACCCCAGTGCGAAATTCGCCCCGACGGGTTGTCGGTCGTACCCCAACCACATTTCACACCACTATGAACAATAAATGCACACACTAAAATCGCTATTACCGATAGGCTCATCCAATCAAGTTTCGATAAACCCGTTCATCATCATCTCCTGCGGTTTCGAACACGCCTGTTAGGTGGCTTCTGATGCTCGTCGAGGTCGGAATTTCCAAATACGCGTGGTGCGTCGGGCCGCGCGCTCTGACTTCGGCCAAGAAAAATGCGTCAGCTGATCATTGTCATTTCTGCCACTTGCGTGTGGTGTAATGGGGTCATAACTTAAGAGACGGCTGTTTCATATAAATTATTTTACATAAAATCATATTTCAAACCACAAATTAATGTTCGACAGCCAAATTTAAGAAACAATACCAATACAGGCTTACAGTTTAAGGCTCGACATTGTGTTGTCTACGATTAGACAGCTGATAACTCATTCCCGTACGTCGTATGGTCGTAACACTATAATGACCTTTGCTCATTGTCACAAGTGCGCCGCATTCGCGATTGTTGCCCGACGCCTGTTTGCAGGTGAGCCCACTACAGTTGTTATACATATCTAAAAACCGATAAACTTTTAGGCGAAAAAGGCACTATTCCAGGCCCATTTTTGATTTTTTTTGCGATATTAGGTAAAAACAGAAGCTTCTTATCCTAGGAAAAATAAAACGGGAAATCTTTCAAAGGTGGCACACTACCTTTAATTACATAAACCGCTCACTCCCTTCCCCAGCACACACCCACGGTCCATTGTGATGCCAGCGATTGTGACAGGGCGTTTGCCGGTGGGAGCACCGGCCGTGACCATGTGATTCACCAAACCGAACTGGGTACAGACATGACACAAACCCGCCCAGCGGCGTTGTCCGAGTGCAAGCATACAATGCTAGTTATCTAATAACTCTAGCTTACGCCGCGACGGCGGAACCGCTTTCATATCACGTCCGCAGAAATAAATGCTTTCGTATTTTCTTCTCAAAAGCCCAACAGGCGTAATGCATGACGATCAAATAAGCAAGTGTAATTTCAGCAGCAATATGACATCCTTGAAGAAGGCTGCTCAATACTGACCAACAATTTTCTTTTCAAAAACACATTATTGAGACGATCTTCATGTGTGATCTATGGAACAATGGAAATGCAATAATACGATTGATTCGATCAAGCAATAGATGCAAATGATACATTCAATAAACATAGGCAGCAAGCAGATCAAATATGAAATAAACTTGATTTTCATATTTGCTTGTCTTATGGTGCTCTGTAGCCGTATATGCAACTCTCAAAACATAATATATATCGCTTTCGACATGTCAACATTTATAATTCGAAGAAAAGGTTACTTATACCTATTCTAAAATTATATGCAAGGATGTTCTTCGTGAAGCACTCCGCAATACATCTTAACTTGCCAGAACCTTTGACCCGAAATTATGGCACGACCTTCTGGTTCAAGGGGCTGAAATGTGCCCAAAGACTTAAAAAAATTGAGGTTACCAAAAATTGAGCTTGTCTGAGATCATTTGACAAGCTGAGAGTCGAACGTGTTCCTGATGCACATACTTTATCCGGAAAAATATGATAGGGTAGAGGATATCCACATTGCACAGCTCACTCCATGAAGTGTTTCCTGATTAAGAAGCTCTGCGCGGACTCAACTGTCACAGCAGACTTGTATTTTGTGGCGGCCAAAGTTCAGTATCACCGCCGTCCGTTTACACGCTTGCGTCAAAATTGACAGCGGAGTTTACCAAATCACTATCAACATGGGGACGATGCATCCCAGTTGCTGGTAACTCAATCGGGAAGCATCCGCTTAATATGACGTATACAGACCTTACTTGTCAACATCTCAGAAAGGGTCATCAGGTATGGACACGTGGCCATGCTGCGTGATTCCCGAGAAGGGTAATCACGTGAATGCTCTCACGGTGACCTACTGACCGAAGGTTATATAGGTGACAGGGGTCGACTGCCCCTCCCTCCGTACAGACATACACAGTCATCAAAGCTAGCAAACACAAGCCAATGATATAGACCGGCGTATGTCTGTGTTGGGAATCGTCTGCAGTACAATCGATTTCATGAACACCGAGAACGCGACAACTCCTAAATGAGCGGTCGACGAAGTGCGTTAGGCCGAACAGTAGGCGTAGTGTCGACCACTGTCGGTAACAGGTTCTGCAAAATAACCACGGCGGTACCCAATACCTCAGCCCTTTTCAAATCCGACCAACGCTAGAGCACCGGCCACCGCCACCCAGTCGGAGCTCGGTGAAACTCTGCGATCAAGCTGGGCGGAGACTCATACCAAACCTAGCATCTCACACATCCTCACAGCTTACATTCATTACGTGTCATTTACTGCAGGCACAATGCACGGGAGCGAAATACATAAAGGATAAATAAACAAGCAAAATAAGCCCCTTCGTGCACATTTATGCTCATGCATTTGGGGTGGTCAGAAAACCTCAGCGGGTTCATGCCACGCCGACTGACCTCCTTTTTGGCCTCGACTTCCATGGTGTCCTGCTCGATTTTGATCATGAGCTTCTCCGTCTGAGCGGAGGTCTCGATTAGCTGCGGCTGCAGGCTGGTCAGCTCGTCCTGCATCACCGACACCTGTTGGCGGAAAGGTGAAGCTTGGGTTGATGATCCTCCAACCGCGGCGCTGCAGTCACACATCGCCGTGAGTGGCGAAATGATAGAGTGCATGAGTCGCGAGTCCATACAGTATACAGATGATTTCACTATTCGGAGCGGCTATCAATCCTTATTTGATCCGCCCACTATTTAGACTACTATCGTAGAGTGCATGAGTCGCGAGTCCATACAGTATACAGATGATTTCACTATTCGGAGCGGCTATCAATCCTTATTTGATCCGCCCACTATTTAGACTACTATCGCGTCGCCTGCGTAATTTTCTATCAATCACCATCACCAAATGGCCATAGCGACCAAATCACCATCACCAGCGGCCATCACAAAGCGAGTCTTCTACCATCGACAGACAACACCGACTGAAATAGCCATTTGCATTGCCACAACGACTGCAATTAGCTAAGAAATCACATAAGTTGAAATTTCTATATTCTATCTCATATTAACAGAAAAAAAAAACAAAAATAAATCAAACCCAGTCAACCAATTCAGTAAATGGAACCAAAGCAGAACATCAGTGCAATGTATCCACTCTCATCCTTGAAGTCTCTCGCAGTCTCTGCCAAAACTAGCATCCATCTCAACTAGACTTTAATCGTCTTCCAAAGTTGTTTTCCCCACATCATCCTAACATTCTCTCGGCTCGTCCTCGCACTACTGACTGACCTGCGAGGCGGCGAACTCGAGTTTCTCCAGTCCGGTGACGTAGCGCTGCCGCAGCGTCAGGATCTCGTCCCGCTTCTTCTGCAGCAGTGCCTTGAACGCCATTATCAGCTCCAGGTAGGATGTGGGCGTCACGTAGTTGTGCCGACCCAGCTCCGCCAGGTAACTGCGGGGGCGACAGAGAAAGACGTGTAGCGACTAACAATATACCGATGCAAAATTAACCGCACGTTTCAGTGGTGCCGCGAGCCGATTCAATATTACTATTGAAAGCTAGGCAGTCATCATGATTTAACTCAAGCAACACAAAAAGGTATAAACCTGGCGATAAATTTTTCACCCATAGACACCTCAATTCAATAATCCCACCAACTACCTGTCCTGGATTCCTCTCACAATTATATTCCACTGCTGACTGCTCCGTTCTAGCGTCCCCAATCCCCTCCTTTCCACCGTCTTATAGGCCCGGGCAGCGCTTGTCGAACAGCACTGCGGATCCGAAGGTTGGGACTTTAATTGTGAAAAACCGCCCGCCCGCCCGCCACCAAACGCAAACACCGCAAAACGCGCAAAACGCACGCCTAAAACGCCAACGCAAACTTCGCAAACAAACAATCGTCCGCCCGCCGAAAACCGCAGAAAACAAAACGCACAAAATGCCGCAAAAAAACGCGCGTCCGCCGCAAAACACAAACACCGCAAAAAACGCAAACACCGCCGCCGCAAAAAAACGCCCGCATCGCCCGCCGCCAACCGCGAAACGCCGCAAAAAAACGGCCGCACGCCGCGAACCGCAAAACGCCGCAAAAACGGCCGCCCGCCGCAAACCGCTAAACGCCGCAAAAAACGACCGCCCGCCGCTAACCGCAAATAACGGCCGGCCGCCGGCAACCGCAAAATGCCGTAAAAAACGGCCGCCCGCCGCAAACCACAAAACGCCGCAAAAAACGGTCGCCCGCCGCAAACCGCAAAACGCCGCAAAAAACGGCCGCCCGCCGCAAACCGCCGCTAAAACGGCCGCCCGCCGCCAAACGCAAACAGCAAAAACACCCGCATCGCCCGCCCGCCCGCCGCCAAACACAAAAACCGCACAAAACGCAAACACCGCCGCAAAAAAACCGCCCGCAACGCACGCACGCCCGCCGCCAACCGCAAAACGCCGCAAAAAAACAGCCGCCCGCCGCCAAACGCAAACACCGCCAAAAACGCAAAAACGGCCGCCCGCCGTCAAACGCAAACCCCGAAAAAAACGCAAACACCGCCGCAAAAAACGCCCGCCGTAAGAAAAACGCTAACACTGACGCATTAAGACAAATATGGCGCCCTGCGGCAAATGTGGTGCAATCATATCTGCCGTTTAAGCAGCCATCCCTTAATTACAGCGCATCCTAATCGTCCAATGTTCGACAAAGTTACGCACATTCTGCGCTTTGCGGCAGAAATGGCGCTTTGAGACAAACGTGGCGCACTGCAACAAACATGGCGCATTCGTTCATGTCGCTTAACAATTCATCCACCCACCAAATTTGAACCCAATCGGACCATATTTGAGAAAGTTATGGACGTTTGAATATTTCACGATAAAATATCTCCGCAAAGGAGGAGCCCAGCTGAACACGTGTGCCACGTGACCACTGGTGATGAAAGCAGGACCTGTCCCCTCCCCGACTGACCCAATTTAGTGTTCTTGGCTGGTTCTGTTTCTACGCTATACGGCCACCAGTTGGACAAAACACCATTATGTGGGAGGTACTCGGCTCAAACACGTGGCCACGTGGCACGTGCCAGACCTTTGACAGCTTAACGGCTCACGCCACGTCATGACCAATATAAGTGGCCATCGGCATGTAAAAGATGACCCCGGCCGGTGTCACCGTCTCTGAACAGTGGACGGCTAAACTTGAAAAACGGGAAAATTTAGGGAAATTTTACCTTTCGAATATATAATTTCCCCAGAATTTTAAATTTTTCATTTTGCAAAAAATCCGAGATAGCAGTTTTTTAGGCCTTTTCATTTTGTGCCTATACCCGTTTTCAGATCGACCCTATCATAAAAACTGACGGCCTGACGGCCATTTCCCCCATTCCTTGCATTTAACAACGTTGGTGTATTTAAGCACACAAATTGACCTCGTGCCACGGCACGTGCAATAGCACGTGCGCCACGTGACCACTAGTGGGACAAGCTGGACTCATCTGCTCACCGGCTGCACTTATTTGGTGTCGCTAGGTGGAGTGGTTTCCACGCCATAGGACCCCCAGTTGGCCAATGTCGGATTTTCCCGGAGGTTACCCCATCAAACACGTTTGCACGTGGCACGTGCTTTTCAATCGCCCCATATCTGACCCATACCATGTGGTAGCCGACACCCCGGGGCACAACATATTGGGATATTTTCAAAATCTAACGTGGAAATTTTTTGCAAAATCGATTTGAAAATAATTTTTCGAATTCACCATAGGCTCAACATGGGGTAACTGTCTGTGCCAATTACCCGAAAGTTCTCTAATTATATTTTAAGCGGTTACCACCGACGGGAGGGGTGCCAGCCCGAGAGCCGACCCTAAAAATGTGGACAAATATTACTGAACAGATTTTCCGTAAATCGCATTTTTAATTTTTCCCCATGTTAACCCTATGGGAAAATGCACGTGCCGCTTACCCCAAAACGTGTCAATTATATTTTTTGTAACTTTGCCAGCCGGTAGCTCCCCCACACGGGACCAAACGGTGAAAATGGCAAGAAAATCTAACTATCCGTTTTCGAGGGATTCAAAATGTCCTAAATCGCGGCAGAAACGCTAAACACCCCCCTAGAGAGGTAGCTCAGGTTGGGATTTTCAATAGAAAATCACAATTCTAAAGAATAGTGATTGTCTCATTGAAAAGTCCCAACCTTCGGATAGGCCCGGGCAGCGCTTGTCGAACAGCACTGCGGATCCGAAGGTTGGGACTTTAATTGTGAAAAACCGCCCGCCCGCCCGCCGCCAAACGCAAACACCGCAAAACGCGCAAAACGCACGCCTAAAACGCCAACGCAAACTTCGCAAAAAACAATCGCCCGCCCGCCGAAAACCGCAGAAAAACGCACAAAATGCCGCAAAAAAACGCGCGTCCGCCGCAAAACACAAACACCGCAAAAAACGCAAACACCGCCAC
The DNA here is from genome assembly GCF_019059575.1 of Amphibalanus amphitrite. Classification (NCBI taxonomy): domain Eukaryota; kingdom Metazoa; phylum Arthropoda; class Thecostraca; order Balanomorpha; family Balanidae; genus Amphibalanus; species Amphibalanus amphitrite. The sequence goes on along the minus strand of NW_024882487.1, from coordinate 117,901 downwards.
CGCAAAAAACGCCCGCATCGCCCGCCGCCAACCGCGTAACGCCGCAAAAAACGGCCGCACGCCGCGAACCGCAAAACGCCGCAAAAACGGCCGCCCGCCGCAAACCGCTAAACGACGCAAAAAACGACCGCCCGCCGCTAACCGCAAATAAAGGCCGGCCGCCGGCAACCGCAAAACGCCGTAAAAAAACGGCCGCCCGCCGCAAACCACAAAACGCCGCAAAAAACGGCCGCCCGCCGCAAACCGCAAAAAGCCGCAAAAAACGGCCGCAAGCCGCCGCTAAAACGTCCGCCCGCCGCCAAACGCAAACAGCAAAAACACCCGCATCGTCCGCCCGCCCGCCGCCAAACACAAAACCGTAAAAAACGCAAAAACGGCCGCCCGCCGTCAAACGCAAACCCCGAAAAAACGCAAACACCGCCGCAAAAAACGCCCGCCGTAAGAAAAACGCTAACACTGACGCATTAAGACAAATATGGCGCCCTGCGGCAAGTGTGGTGCATTCATATCTGCCGTTTAAGCAGCCATTCCTTAATTACAGCGCATCCTAATCGTCCAATGTTCGACAAAGTTACGCACATTCTGCGCTTTGCGGCAAAAATGGCGCTTTGAGACAAACGTGGCGCACTGCAACAAACATGGCGCATTCGTTCATGTCGCTTAACAATTCATCCACCCACCAAATTCTAGCCCAATCGGACTTAAACTGAAAAAGTTATGTACATTTGAATATTTCACTATAAAATATCTCCGCAACGGAGGTGCCCAGATTTGCACGTGTGCCACGTGACCACCGGTGGTGCAAGCAAGACTTGTCCCCTCACTGATTGCACCATTTCAGTGTTCCTGGCTTGTGCTGTTTTGGTGTTATATCGGCAAACACACGATAATCTGGGAGGCACGCGACTCAAACACGTGGCCACGTGGCACGTGCCGGACCTTTGATAGCTTCACCGTTCACGCCACGTGATGACCCATCGACGTGGCCATCAGCATGTAAAAGATGATCCCGGCCGGTGTCACCGTCTCTGAATAGTGGACGGCTAAACTTGAAAAACGGGAAAATCTAGGGAAATTTCACCTTTCGAATATATAATTTCCCAAGAATTTTAAATTCTTCATTTTACAAAAAATCCAAGATAGCAGTTTTTTAGCCCCTATCATTCTGTGTCTATACCCGTTTTCAGATTGACCCTATCATAAAAACTGACGGCCTGACGGCTATTTCCCCCATTCCTTGCATTTCACAATGTTGGTGTATTTAAGAACAAAAATTGACCCCGTGCCACGGCACGTGCAATAGCACGTGCGCCACATGACCACCAGTGCTACAAGCTGGACTCATCTGCTCACCGGCTGCCTTGATTTGGTGTCGCTAGATAAAGTCATTTCCGCGCCATAGGACCCCCAGTTGGCCAATGTCGGATTTTCCCGGAGGTTACCCCATCAAACACGTTTGCACGTGGCACGTGCTTTTCAATCGCCCCATATCTGACCCATACCACGTGGTAGCCGACACCCCGGGGCACAACATATTGGAACATTTTCAAAATCTAACGTGGAAATTTTTGGCAAAATCGAGTTGAAAATAATTTTTCGAATTCGCCATAGGCTCAACATGGGGTAACTGTCCGTCACGATTACCCGAAATTGTATCCTATGATTTTTAAATAATTAACCCCAAATGTTGAGGTGCCAGCCCTAGATCCGACCCTAAAAATATCAGCAAATATAATTGACGAAATTTTTCGCAAATCGAATTTTAAATTTTTCCCCATGTTAACCCTATGGGAAAATGCACGTGCCGATTACCCCAAAACGGGCCCATTATAGGCCCGGGCAGCGCTTGTCGAACAGCACTGCGGATCCGAAGGTTGGGACTTTAATTGTGAAAAACCGCCCGCCCGCCGCAAAACGCAAAACCGCAAAAAAACACGCCCAAAACGCCAACGCAAACTTCTAAAAAAAAAACAATCGCCCGCCCGCCGAAAACCGCAGAAAAAAACGCAAAAAACGCCGCAAAAACGCCCGTCCGCCGCAAAACGCAAGCACCGCAAAAAACGCAAACACCGCCGCCACAAAAAAACGCCCGCATCGCCCGCCGCCAACGGCGAAGCGCCGCAAAAAACGGCTGTCTGTCGCAAACCGCAACACCGCAATTAACGCCCGGCCGCCAGCAACCGCAAAACGCCGCAAAAAAACGGCCGCCCGCCGCAAACCACAAAAAAACGCCGCAAAAAAAACGGCCGCCCGCCGCAAACCGCCGCTAAAACAGCCGCCCGCCGCCAAACGCAAGCACCGCAAAAACACCCGCATCGTCCGCCCGCCCGCCGCCAAATACAAAAACCGCAAAAAAAACGCAAACACCGCCGAAAAAACGCCCGCAAAGCACGCACGCCCGCCGCCAACCGCAAAACGCCGCAAAAAAACGGCCGCCCGCCGCCAAACGCAAACGCCGCCAAAAACGCAAAAACGGCCGCTCGCCGTCAAACGCAAACACCGAAAAAAACGCAAACACCGACGCAAAAAACGCCCGCCGTAGGCAAAACACAAACACTGACGCATTAAGACAAATATGGCGCCCTGCGGCAAATGTGGTGCATTTATATCTGCCGTTTAAGCAGCCATCTCTTAATTACAGCGCATCCTAATTGTCCAATGTTCGACAAAGTTACGCACATTCTGCGCTTTGCGGCGAAAATGGCGCTTTGAGACAAACGTGGCGCTCTGCAACAAACATGGCGCATTTGTTCATGTCGCTTAACAATTCATCCACCCACCAAATTCTAGCCCAATCGGACTGAAACTGACAAAGTTATGTACATTTGAATATTTCACTATAAAATATCTCCGCAACGGAGGTGCCCAAATTTGCACGTGTGCCACGTGACCACCGGTGGTGCAAGCAGGACTTGTCCCCTCACTGATTGCACAATTTCATTGTTCCTGGCTTGTGTTGTTTTCGTGCTATAAGGCCACAAATCGGCAAACACACGATAATCTGGGAGGTACGCGACTCAAACACGTGGCCACGTGACACGTGCCGGACCATTGATAGCTTCACCGTTCACGCCACGTGATGACCCATCGACGTGGCCATCAGCATATAAAAGATGACCCCGGCCGGTGTCACCGTCCCTGAACAGTGGACGGCTAAACTCGAAAAACGGAAAAATTTAGGGAAATTTCACCTTTCGAATATATAATTTCCCCAGAATTTTGAATTTTTCATTTTACAAAAAATCCGAGATAGCAGTGTTTTAGACCTCTTCATTTTGTGTCTATACCCGTTTTCAGATCGACCCTATCATAAAAACTGACAGCCTGACGGTCATTTCCCCCATTCCTTGCATTTAACAATGTTGGTGTATTTAAGCACAAAAATTGACCTCGTGCCACGGCACGTGCAATAGCACGTGCGCCACGTGACCACTGGTGCGACAAGCTGGACTCATCTGCTCACCGGCTGCACTTATTTGGTGTCACTAGGGGGAGTGGTTTTTGAGCCATAGGACCCCAAGTTGGTCAATGTCGGATTTTCCACGAGGTTCCCCCATCAAACACGTTTGCACGTGGCACGTGCTTTTCAATCGCCCCATATCTGACCCATACCATGTGGTAGCCGACACCCCGGGGCACAACATATTGGAAAATTTTCCAAATCTAACGTGGAAATTTTTTGCAAAATCGATTTGAAAATAATTTTTCGAAATCGCCATAGGCTCAACATGGGGTAACTGTCCGTCACGATTACCCGAAACTGTACCCTATGATTTTTAAATAATTACCCCCAGAAGGTGAGGTGCAAGCCCAAGAACTGACCCTAAAAAAGTGGACAAATATTACTGAACAGATTTTCCGTAAATCGCATTTTAAATTTTTCCCCATGTTAACCCTATGGGAAAATGCACGTGCCGATTACCCCAAAACGGGTTAATTATATTTCAAGCGACCGGTGCCAGCCGGTAGCTCCCCCACACGGGACCAAACGCTGAAAATGGCAAGAAAATCTACCGAGCCGTTTCGGCGGCGATCAAAATGTCCAAAATCGCGGCAGAAACGCTAAACACCCCCCTAGAGAGGTAGCTCAGGTTGGGATTTTCAATAGAAAATCACAATTCTAAAGAATAGTGATTGTCTAATTGAAAAGTCCCAACCTTCGGATAGGCCCGGGCAGCGCTTGTCGAACAGCACTGCGGATCCGAAGGTTGGGACTTTAATTGTGAAAAACCGCCCGCCCGCCGCAAAACCGCAAAACGCGCAAAACGCACGCCCAAAACGCCAACGCAAACTCCGCAAAAAAATCGCCCGCCCGCCGAAAACCGCAGAAAAAAACGCAAAAAAAACGCCGCCAAAAACCGTCCGTCCGCCGCAAAACGCAAACGCCGCAGAAACGCAAACACCGCCGCCGCAAAAAGAAACCGCATCGCCCGCCTCCAACGGCGAAACGCCGCAAAAAACGGCCGCCCGCCGCAAACCGCAACACCGCAAATAACGCCCGGCCGCCGGCAACCGCAAAACGCTGCAAAAAAAACGGCCGCCCGCCGCAAACCACAAAAACGCCGCAAAAAACCGCCGCCCGCCGCAAACCGCAATATGCCGCAAAAAACGGCCGCCCGCCGCAAATCGCAAAACGCCGCAAAAAAAACGGCCGCCCGCCGCAAACCGCCGCTAAAACGCCTGCCCGCCGTCAAACGCAAACACCGCAAAAAAACCCGCATCGCCCGCCCGCCCGCCGCCAAACACAAAAACCGCAAAAACGCAAACACCGCCGCAAAAAAAACGCCCGCAACGCACGCACGCCCGCCGCCAACCGCAAAACGCCGCAAAAAACGTCCGCCCGCCGCCAAACGCAAACACCGCCGCAAAAAACGCCCGCCGTAGGCAAAACGCAAACACTGACGCATTAAGACAAATATGGCGCCCTGAGGCAAATGTGGTGCATTCATATCTGCCGTTTAAGCAGCCATTCCTTAATTACAGCGCATCCTAATCGTCCAATGTTCGACAAATTTACGCACATTCTGCGCTTTGCGGCAAAAATGGCGCTTTTAGACAAACGTGGCGCACTGCAACAAACATGGCGCATTCGTTTCTGTCGCTTAACAATTCGTCCACCCACCAAATTCTAGTCCAATCGGACATAAACTGACAAAGTTATGTTTATTTGAATATTTCATCATAAAATATCTCCGCAACGGAGGTGCCCGGAATTGCACGTGTGCCACGTGACCACCGGTGGTGTAAGCAGGACTTGTCCCCTCACTGATTGCACCGTTTCAGGCTTCTTAACTGGTGCAGTTTACGTGCTATAAGGCCACAAATCGGACAACACACGATAATCTGGGAGGTACGCGACTCAAACACGTGGCCACGTGGCACGTGCCGGACCTTTGATAGCTTCACCGTTCACGCCACGTGATGACCCATCGACGTGGCCATCAGCATGTAAAAGATGACCCCGGCCGGTGTCAACGTCCCTGAACAGTGGACGGCTAAAGTCGAAAAACGGGAAAATTGAGGGAAATTTCACCTTTCGAATATATAATTTCCCAAGAATTTTAAATTTTTCATTTTACAAAAAATCCGAGATAGCAGTTTTTAAGACCCTTTCATTTGGTGTCTATACCCGTTTTCAGATCGACCCTATCATAAAACCTGACGGCCTGACGGCTATTTCCCCCATTCCTTGCATTTCACATTGTTGGTGTATTTAAGCACAAAAATTGACCCCGTGCCACGGCACGTGCAATAGCACGTGCACCACGTTACCACTAGTGCGACAAGCTGGACTCATCTGCTCACCGGCTGCGTTGATTTGGTGTCGCTAGGTGGAGTGGTTTCGGAGCCATAGGACCCCCAGTTGGCCAATGTCAGATTTTCCCGGAGGTTACCCCATCAAACACGTTTGCACGTGGCACGTGCTTTTCAATCGCCCCATATCTGACCCATACCATGTGGTAGCCGACACCCCGGGGCACAACATATTGGAACTTTTTCAAAATCTAACGTGGAAATTTTTTGCAAAATTGATTTGAAAATAATTTTTCGAAATTGCCATAGGCTCAACATGGGGTAACTGTCCGTCACGATTACCCGAAACTGTACCCTATGATTTTTAAATAATTACCCCCAGAAGGTGAGGTGCCAGCCCAAGAACTGACCCTAAAAAAGTGGACAAATATTACTGAAGAGATTTTGCGCAAATCGCATTTTTTAATTTTTCCCCATGTTAACCCTATGGGAAAATGCACGTGCCGATTACCCCAAAACGTGTCAATTATATTTTTTGTAACTTTGCCAGCAGGTAGCTCCCCCACACGGGACCAAACGCTGAAAATGGCAAGAAAATCTAACGAGCCGTTTTCTTCCCTATCAAAATGACCAAAATCGCGGCAGAAACGCTAAACACCCCCCTAGAGAGGTAGCTCAGGTTGGGATTTTCAATAGAAAATCACAATTCTAAAGAATAGTGATTGTCTAATTGAAAAGTCCCAACCTTCGGATAGGCCCGGGCAGCGCTTGTCGAACAGCACTGCGGATCCGAAGGTTGGGACTTTAATTGTGAAAAACCGCCCGCCCGCCGCAAAACCGCAAAACGCGCAAAACGCACGCCCAAAACGCCAACGCAAACTCCGCAAAAAAATCGCCCGCCCGCCGAAAACCGCAGAAAAAACGCAAAAAAAACGCCGCCAAAAACCGCCCGTCCGCCGCAAAACGCAAACGCCGCAAAAACGCAAACACCGCCGCCGCAAAAAGAAACCGCATCGCCCGCCTCCAACGGCGAAACGCCGCAAAAACGGCCGCCCGCCGCAAACCGCAACAACGCAAATAACGCCCGGCCGCCGGCAACCGCAAAACGCCGCAAAAACGGCCGACCGCCGCAAAAAACGGCCGCCCGCCGCAAACCGCAAAACTCCGCAAAAAACGACCGCCCGCCGCAAACCGCAAAACGCTGCAAAAAACGGCCGCCCACCGCAAACCGCCGCTAAAACGGCCGCCCGCCGCCAAACGCAAACACCGCAAAAACACCTGCATCGCCCGCCCGCCCGCCGCCAAACACAAAAACCGCAAAAAACGCAAACACCGCAGCAAAAAAAACGCCCGCAACGCACGCACGCCCGCCGCTAACCGCAAAACGCCGCGAAAAAACGGCCGCCCGCCGCCAAACGCAAACAACACCAAGAAACGCAAAAACGGCCGCTTGCCGTCAAACGCAAACGCCGAAAAAACGCAACACCGCCGCAAAAAACGCCCGCCGTAGGCAAAACGCAAACACTGACGCATTAAGACCGATATGGCGCCCTGCGGCAAATGTGGTGCATTCATATCTGCCGTTTAAGCAGCCATCCCTTAATTACAGCGCATCCTAATCGTCCAATGTTCGACAAAGTTACGCACATTCTGCGCTTTGCGGCAAAAATGGTGCTTTGAGACAAACGTGGCGCACTGCAACAGACATGGCGCATTCGTTCATGTCGCTTAACAATTCATCCACCCACCAAATTCTAGCCCAATCGGACTTAACCCTATTAGTGGCAGGGGGGGGGGGTTGTTTTTATCCACCCCTCAGGTTTTTCGGAAATATCTCCGAAACCGCTGAAGCTACGATGCTGAAATTTTCTGACTTTTCCTAAAACTAAATTGGGCTTATTCCCTGAAAATTTCAAGTTCATAACTTTACCAGGGGCGGCTCCAGAGCACTGGGAATTGGGGGTCCTATTCGTGAAGCGAGTCATTTGGGCGAAGATCACGATGCTGCACCAGTTTTACGAACAGTGCATGAAAGGTATACATGTGATAACATATACAGTTATTGTGCATCCTCTTTTGACACGTTTTTGCTATAATAGGCGGATCCAGGCGTCCAAAAAGGGGGGTTATGTTTTACCTCCCAACATAGGTGCCCTGACACCGCCTATGCATGACCAATACAATTGTAGTCGTTCTCTCATAAGAAAATTGTAACATAACAAGACCATTACCACCCTTTTTAGAAACAGTACCAACAAAAACCTTATTTACTATACTTTTTGTGTACCCCCAATCTCAATGATCTGTATCCGCCTATGATTTTTGAAAATGCATATTTTTAGGATCTATGTGAATTCCTGGTTCATTCTCTATCGATCGGCAAAAGTTGCGTTAGGATTGGTTCAGAAACCTGGCCGTGATAAACAGTCAAAAATGTATCTGCAATTTGCCCGTTTTTACCCCCCTCTACCCCCCCCTGTTGACATATTTTAATTTTTATTTTTTAGAAATGTTGATCACGTTGAGCGAAATCGAATGCCGTTTGAATTTTGAAAATCGGCCCGTTAGATCTCGAGATATCAAGGGGGGGTCGTAAACAGCCCCCCCTGCCACTAATAGGGGTATACCAGGAGCCTGCCACTAATAGGGTTAAACTTACAAAGTTATGTACATTTGAATATTTCACTATAAAATATCTCCGCAACGGAGGTGCCCAGATTTGCGCGTGTGCCACGGGACCACCGGTGGTGCAAGCAGGGCTTGTCCCCTCACCGATTGTTCCATTTCAGGCTTCCTGACTGGTGCTGTTTCCACGCTATACGGCCACCAGTTGGCCAAAACACCATTATGTGGGAGGTACTCGGCTCAAACACGTGGCCACGTGGCACGTGTCGGACCTTTGGCAGCTTAGCGACTCACGCCACGTCATGACCAATATAAGTGGCCATCGGCATGTAAAAGATGACCCCGGCCGGTGTCACCGTCTCTGAACAGTGGACGGCTAAACTTGGAAAACGGGGAAATTTAGGAAAATTTCACCTTTCGAATATATAATTTCCCCAGAATTTCGAAATTTTCAAAATATAAAAAATCCGAGATAGCAGTTTTATCGCCCCCTTCATTCTGTGCCTATACCCGTTTTCAGATTGACCCTATCATAAAAACTGACGGCCTCACGGCTATTTCCCCCATTCCTTGCATTTCACAATGCTAGTATATTTAAGCACCGCAATTGACCCCGTGCCACGGCACGTGCAATAGCACGTGCGCCACGTGACCACTAGTGTGACAAGCTGGACTCATCTGCTCACCGGCTGCACTGATTTGGTGTCGCTAGATGAAGTCGTTTCCACGCCATAGGACCCCCAGTTGGCCAATGTCGGATTTTCCCGGAGGTTACCCCATCAAACACGTTTGCACGTGGCACGTGCTTTTCAATCGCCCCATATCTGACCCATACCATGTGGTAGCCGACACCCCGGGGCACAACATATTGGAACATTTTCAAAATCTAACGTGGAAATTTTTGGCAAAATCGATTTGAAAATAATTTTTCGAAATTGCCATAGGCTCAACATGGGGTAACTGTCGGCGTCGATTACCCGAAATTTTGTCATTTATATTTTAAATAATTACCCCCAGAAGGTGAGGTGCCAGCCCAAGAACTGACCCTAAAAATGTGGACAAATATTACTGAACAGATTTTGCACAAATCGCATTTTCAATTTTTCCCCATGTTAACCCTATGGGAAAATGCACGTGCCGATTACCCCAAAACGGGTTAATTATATTTCAAGCGACCGGTACCAGCCGGTAGCTCCCCCACACGGGACCAAACGCTGAAAATGGCAAGAAAATCTAACGAGCCGTTTTCTTCCCTATCAAAATGACCCAAATCGCGGCAGAAACGCTAAACACCCCCCTAGAGAGGTAGCTCAGGTTGGGATTTTCAATAGAAAATCACAATTCTAAAGAATAGTGATTGTTCTTTATTGAAAAGTCCCAACCTTCGGATATTTTATGCAACTTTGCCACAAGGTAGCTCCCCCATAGGGGACTAAACGCTGAAAATGGCAAGAAAGTTGACCGTGCCGTTTTTGTGGGAGTCAAAATGACCAAAATCGCGGCCGAAACGCTAAACACCCGCCTAGAGAGGTAGCTCAGGTTGGGATTTTCAATAGAAAATCACAATTCTAAAGAAAAGTGATTGTTCTTAATTGAAAAGTCCCAACCTTCGGATAGGCCCGGGCAGCGCTTGTCGAACAGCTCTGCGGATCCGAAGGTTGGGACTTTAATTGTGAAAAACCGCCCGCTCGCCGCCAAACGCAAACACCGCAAAACGCACGCCCAAAACGCAAACGCAAACTTCGCAAAAAAAAAAAACAATCGCCCGCCCGCCGAAAACCGCAGAAAAAAACGCAAAAAACGCCCGTCCGCCGCAAAACGCACACACCGCCGCCACAAAAAAACGCCCGCATCGCCCGCCGCCAACGGCGAAACGCCGCAAAAAACGGCCGCCCGCCGCAAATCGCAACAACGCAAATAACGCCCGGCCGCCGGCAACCGCAAAACGCCGCAAAAAAACGGCCGCCCGCCGAAAACCACAAAAAAAACGCAAAAAAACGGCCGCCCGCCGCAAACCGCAAAACGCCGCAAAAAACGGCCGCCCGCCGCAAAACGCAAAATGCCGCAAAAAAACGCCCGCCCACCGCAAATCGCCGCTTAAACGGCCGCCCCCCGCCAAACGCAAACACCGCAAAAACACCCGCATCGCCCGCCCGCCCGCCGCCAAACACAAAAAACGCAAAAAAAACGCAAACACCGCCGCAAAAAACGCCCGCAACGCACGCACGCCCGCCGCCAACCGCAAAACGCCGCAAAAAACGGCCGCCCGCCGCCAAACGCAAACACCGCCAAAAACGCAAAAACGGCCGCCCGCCGTCAAACGCAAACCCCGAAAAAACGCAAACGCCGCCGCAAAAACGCCCGCTGTAGGCAAAACGCAAACACTGACGCATTAAGACAAATATGGCGCCCTGCGGCAAATGTGGTGCATTCATATCTGCCGTTTAAGCAGCCATCCCTTAATTACAGCGCATCCTAATCGTCCAATGTTCGACAAAGTTACGCACATTCTGCGCTTTGCGGCAAAAATGGCGCTTTGAGACAAACGTGGCGCACTGCAACAAACGTGGCGCATTCGTTCCTGTCGCTTAACAATTCATCCAACCACCAAATTCTAGCCCAATCGGACTTAAACTGACAAAGTTATGTACATTTGAATATTTCACTATAAAATATCTCCGCAACGGAGGTGCCCAGATTTGCACGTGTGCCACGTGACCACCGGTGGTGCAAGCAGGACTTGTCCCCTGACTGATTGCACCATTTCAGTGTTCCTGGCTTTTGCTGTTTTGGTGCTATAAGGCCACAAATCGGCAAACACACGGTAATCTGGGAGGTAAGCGACTCAAACACGTGGCCACGTGGCACGTGCCGGACCTCTGATAGCTTCACCGTTCACGCCACGTGATGACCCATCGACGTGGCCATCAGCATGTAAAAGATGACCCCGGCCGGTGTCACCGTCTCTGAACAGTGGACGGCTAAACTCGAAAAACGGGAAAATTTAGGGAAATTTCACCTTTCGAATATATAATTTCCCCAGAATTTTAAATTTTTCATTTTACAAAAAATCCGAGATAGCAGTTTTCTAGCCCCCTTCATTCTGTGCCTATACCCGTTTTCAGATTGACCCTATCATAAAAACTGACGGCCTGACGGGTATTTCCCCCATTCCTTGCATTTCACAATGCTAGTATATTTAAGCACCAAAATTGACCCCGTGCCACAGCACGTGCAATAGCACGTGCGCCACGTGACCACCAGTGCTACAAGCTGGACTCATCTGCTCACCGGCTGCACTGATTTGGTGTCGCTAGTTGAAGTCGTTTCCACGCCATAGGACCCCCAGTTACCCAATGTCGGATTTTCCCGGAGGTTACCCCATCAAACACGTTTGCACGTGGCACGTGCTTTTCAATCGCCCCATATCTGACCCATACCATGCGGTAGCCGACACCCTGGGGCACAACATATTGGAACATTTTCAAAATCTAACGTGGAAATTTTTGGCAAAATCGATTTGAAAATAATTTTTCGAAATTGCCATAGGCTTAGCATGGGGTAACTGTCCGTCCCGATTACCCGAAATTGTATCCTATGATTTTTAAATAATTAACACCAAAAGTTGAGGTGCCAGCCCTAGATCCGACCCTAAAAATATCAGGAAATATAATTGACGAAATTTTTCGCAAATCGAATTTTAAATTTTTCCCCATGTTAACCCTATGGGAAAATGCACGTGCCGATTACCCCAAAACGGGTTAATTATATTTCAAGCGACCGATGCCAGCCGGTAGCTCCCCCATACAGGACCAAACGCTGAAAATGGCAAGAAATTCTACCGTGCCGTTTTCGCGGGGATCAAAATGTCCAAAATCGCGGCAGAAACGCTAAACACCCCCCTAGAGAGGTAGCTCAGGTTGGGATTTTCAATAGAAAATCACAATTCTAAAGAATAGTGATTGTTCTTAATTGAAAAGTCCCAACCTTCGGATAGGCCCGGGCAGCGCTTGTCGAACAGCACTGCGGATCCGAAGGTTGGGACTTTAATTGTGAAAAACCGCCCGCCCGCCGCCAAACGCAAACACCGCAAAACGCACAAAACGCACGCCTAAAACGCCAACGCAAACTTCGCAAAAAAAACAATCGCCCGCCCGCCGAAAACCGCAGAAAAAACGCACAAAATGCCACAAAAAAACGCGCGTCCGCCGCAAAACACAAACACCGCAAAAAACGCAAACACCGCCGCCGCAAAAAAAACGCCCGCATCGCCCGCCGCCAACCGCGAAACGCCGCAAAAAAACGGCCGCACGCCGCGAACCGCAAAACGCCGCAAAAACGGCCGCCCGCCGCAAACCGCTAAACGCCGCAAAAAACGACCGCCCGCCGCCCGCCGCTAACCGCAAATAACGGCCGGCCGCCGGCAACCGCAAAACGCCGTAAAAACCGGCCGCAAACCACAAAACGCCGCAAAAAAACGGCCGCCCGCCGCAAACCGCAAAACGCCGCAAAAAACGGTCGCCCGCCGCAAACCGCCGCTAAAACGGCCGCCCGCCGCCGAACGCAAACAGCAAAAACACCCGCATCGCCCGCCCGCCCGCCGCCAAACACAAAAACCGCAAACACTGCCGCAAAAAACTCCCGCAACGCCCGCACGCACGCCGCCAACCGCAAAACGCCGCAAAAAACGGCCGCCCGCCGCCAAACGCAACCACCGCCAAAAACGCAAAAACGGCCGCCCGCCGTCAAACGCAAACCCCGAAAAAAACGCAAACACCGCCGCAAAAAAAGCCCGCCGTAGGCAAAACGCAAACACTGACGCATTAAGACAAATATGGCGCCCTGCGGCTAATGTGGTGCATTCATATCTGCCGTTTAAGCAGCCATCCCTTAATTACAGCGCATCCTAATCGTCCAATGTTCGACAAAGTTACGCACATTTTGCGCTTTGCGGCAAAAATGGCGCTTTGAGACAAACGTGGCGCACTGCAACAAACATGGCGCATTCGTTCATGTCGCTTAACAATTCATCCACCCACCAAATTCTAGCCCAATCGGACTTAAACTTACAAAGTTATGTACACTTGAACATTTCACTATAAAATATCTCCGCAACGGAGGTGCCCAGATTTGCACGTGTGCCACGTGACCACTGGTGGTGCAAGCAGGACTTGTCCCCTCACTGATTGCACCATTTCAGTGTTCCTGGCTTGTGCTGTTTTCGTGCTATAAGGCCACAAGTCGGCAAACACACGATAATCTGGGAGGTACGCGACTCAAACACGTGGCCACGTGGCACGTGCCGGACCTGTGACAGCTTCACCGTTCACGCCACGTGATGACCCATCGACGTGGCCATCAGCATTTAAAAGATGACCCCGGCCGGTGTCACCGTCCCTGAACAGTGGACGGCTTAAGTCCAAAAACGGGAAAATTTAAGGAAATTTCACCTTTCGAATATATAGTTTCCCCAGAATTTTGAATTTTTCATTTTACAAAAAATCCGAGATAGCAGTTTTTTAGCCCCCTTCATTCTGTGCCTACACCCGTTTTCAGATCGACCCTATAATAAAATCTGTCGGCCTGGCGGCTATTTCCCCCATTCCTTGCATTTTACAGTGCTAGTATATTTAAGCACCAAAATTGGCCCCGTGCCAAGGCACGTGCAATAGCACGTGCGCCACGTGACCACTAGTGCGACAAGCTGGACTCATCTGCTCACCGGCTGCGTTGATTTGGTGTCGCTAAGTGGAGTGGTTTTCACGCCATAGGACCCCCAGTTGGCCAATGTCGGATTTTCCCGGAGGTTACCCCATCAAACACGTTTGCACATGGCACGTGCTTTTCAATCGCCCCATATCTGACCCATACCACGTGGTAGCCGACACCCCGGTGCACAACATATTGGAAATTTTTCAAAATCTAACGTGGAAATTTTTGGCAAAATTGATTTGAAAATAATTTTTTGAAATCGCCATAGGCTCAGCATGGGGTAACTATCCGTTCCAATTACCCGAAATTGTATCCTATGATTTTTAAATAATTAACACCAAAAGTTGAGGTGCCAGCCCTAGATCCGACCCTAAAAATATCAGCAAATATAATTGACGAAATTTTTCGCAAATCAAATTTCCAATTTTTCCCCATGTTAACCTATGGGAAAATGCACGTGCCGATTACCCCAAAACGGGTTAATTATATTTCAAGCGACCGATGCCAGCCGGTAGCTCCCCGATACGGGACCAAACGCTGAAAATGGCAACAAATTCTACCGTGCCGTTTCGGCGGCGATCAAAATGACCAAAATCGCGGCAGAAACGCTAAATACCCCCCTAGAGAGGTAGCTCAGGTTGGGATTTTCAATAGAAAATCACAATTCTAAAGAATAGTGATTGTCTAATTGAAAAGTCCCAACCTTCGGATAGGCCCGGGCAGCGCTTGTCGAACAGCACTGCGGATCCGAAGGTTGGGACTTTAATCGTGAAAAACCGCCCGCCCGCCGCAAAACGCAAACACCGCAAAACGCGCAAAACGCACGCCCAAAACGCCAACGCAAACTTCGCAAAAAAAAAACAATCGCCCGCCCGCCGAAAACCGCAGAAAAAACGCACAAAATGCCTCAAAAAAAAAAACGCGCGTCCGCCGCAAAACACAAACACCGCAAAAACGCAAACACCGCCACCGCAAAAAAACGCCCGCATCGCCCGCCGCCAACCGCGAAACGCTGCAAAAAACGGCCGCACGCCGCGAACCGCAAAACGCCGCAAAAACGGCCGCCCGCCGCAAACCGCTAAACGCCGCAAAAAACGACCGCCCGCCGCTAACCGCAAATAACGGCCGGTCGCCGGCAACCGCAAAACGCCGTAAAAAACGGCCGACCGCCGCAAACCACACAACGCCGCAAAAAACGGCCGCCCGCCGCAAACCGCAAAACGCCCCAAAAAACGGCCGCCCGCCGCAAACCGCCGCTAAAACGGCCGCCCGCCGCCAAACGCAAACAGCAAAAACACCCGCATCGCCCGCCCGCCCGCCGCCAAACACAAAAACCACAAAAAACGCAAACACCGCCGCAAAAAACGCCCGTAACGCACGCACGCCCGCCGCCAACCGCAAACCGCCGCAAAAAACGGCCGCCCGCCGCCAAACGCAAACACCGCCAAAACGCAAAAACGGCCGCCCGCCGTCAAACGCAAACCCCGAAAAAAACGCAAACACCGCCGAAAAAAAACGCCCGCCGTAGGCAAAACGCCAACACTGACGCATTAAGACAAATATGGCGCCCTGCGGCATATGTGGTGCATTCATATCTGCCGTGTAAGCAGCCATTGCTGAATTACAGCGCATCGTAATCGTCCAATGTTCGACAAAGTTGCGCACATTCTGCGCTTTGCGGCAAAAATGGCGCTTTGAGACAAATGTGGCGCACTGCAACAAACATGGCGCATTCGTTCATGTCGCTTAACAATTCATCCACCCACCAAATTCTAGCCCAATCGGACTTAAACTGAAAAAGTTATGTACATTTGAATATTTCACTATAAAATATCTCCGCAACGGAGGTGCCCAGATTTGCACGTGTGCCACGTGACCACTGGTGGTGCAAGCAGGACTTCTCCCCTCACTGATTGCACCATTTCAGTGTTCCTGGTTTGTGCTGTTTTCGTGCTATAAGGCCACAAATCGGCAAACACACGATAATCTGGGAGGTACGCGACTCAAACAAGTGGCCACGTGGCACGTGCCGGACCTTTGATAGCTTCACCGTTCACGCCACGTGATGACCCATCGACGTGGCCATCAGCAGGTAGAAGATGACCCCGACCGGTGTCACCGTCTCTGAACAGTGGACGGCTAAACTCGAAAAACGGGAAAATTTAGGGAAATTTCACCTTTCGAATATATAATTTCCCCAGAATTTTTATTTTGTCATTTTACAAAAAATCAGAGATAGCAGTTTTCTAACCCCCTTCATTCTGTGTCCATACCCGTTTTCAGATCGACCCTATCATAAAAACTGACGGCCTGACGGCTATTTCCCCCATTCCTTGCATTTCACAATGCTAGTATATTTAAGCACCAAAATTGACCCCGTGCCACGGCACGTGCAATAGCACGTGCGCCACGTGACCACTAGTGCGATAAGCTGGACTCATCTGCTCACCGGCTGCACTGATTTGGTGTCGCTAGTTGAAGTCGTTTCCACGCCATAGGACCCCCAGTTGGCCAGTGTCGGATTTTCCCGGAGGTTACCCCATCAAACACGTTTGCACGTGGCACGTGCTTTTCAATCGCCCCATATCTGACCCATACCATGTGGTAGCCGACACCCCGGTGCACAACATATTGGAACATTTTCAAAATCTAACGTGGAAATTTTTGGCAAAATCGATTTGAAAATAATATTTCGAAATCGCCATAGGCTCAACATGGGGTAACTGTCCCTGCCGATTACCCTAAGGAAGTATAATTATATTTTAAACGGCCACCACCGGCAGGTGGAGTCCCGACCCGAGAACCCACCCTAAAAAAACAATCCATTTCTAACGTGGAGTTTTTGCGCAAATCGCATTTGAAATTTTCCCCCATGTTAACCCTATGGGAAAATGCACGTGCCGATTACCCCAAAACGGGTTAATTATATTTCAAGCGACCGATGCCAGCCGGTAGCTCCCCCCTAGGGGACCAAACGCTGAAAATGGCAAGAAATTTTACCGTGCCGTTTTTGCGGGAGTCAAAATGTCCCAAATCGCGGCAGAAACGCTAAACACCCCCCTAGAGAGGTAGCTCAGGTTGGGATTTTCAATAGAAAATCACAATTCTAAAGAATAGTGATTGTTCTTAATAGAAAATCACAATTCTAAAGAATAGTGATTGTCTAAT
This sequence comes from Amphibalanus amphitrite, assembly GCF_019059575.1. Classification (NCBI taxonomy): domain Eukaryota; kingdom Metazoa; phylum Arthropoda; class Thecostraca; order Balanomorpha; family Balanidae; genus Amphibalanus; species Amphibalanus amphitrite. The sequence continues at coordinate 100,642 of NW_024882487.1, read as the reverse complement.
TGAAAAGTCCCAACCTTCGGATAGGCCCGGGCAGCGCTTATCGAACAGCACTGCGGATCCGAAGGTTGGGACTTTAATTGTGAAAAACCGCCCGCCCGCCGCAAAACGCAAACACCGCAAAACGCGCAAAACGCACGCCCAAAACGCCAACGCAAATGTCGCAAAAAAAACCAAAAAAATCGCCCGCCCGCCGAAAACCGCAGAAAAAAACGCACAAAATGCCGCAAAAAACGCGCGTCCGCCGCAGAACGCAAACACCGCCGCCGCAAAAAAACGCCCGCATCGCCTGCCGCCAACCGCGAAACGCCGCAAAAAACGGCCGCACGCCGCGAACCGCAAAACGCCGCAAAAAACGGCCGCCCGCCGCAAACCGCCAAACGCCACAAAAAAAAACGACCGCCCGCCGCCCGCCGCTAACCGCAAATAACGAACGCCGTAAAAAAAACGGCCGCCCGCCGCAAACCACAAAACGGCCGCCCGCCGCAAACCGCAAAATGCCGCAAAAAAACGGCCGCCCGCCTCAAACCGCCGCTAAAACGGCCGCCCGCCGCCAAACGCAAACAGCAAAAATACCCGCATCGCCCGCCCGCCCGCCGTCAAACACAAAAACCGCAAAAAACGCAAACACCGCCGCAAAAAACGCCCGCAACGCACGCACGCCCGCCGCCAACCGCAAAACGCCGCAAAAAACGGCCGCCCGCCGCCAAACGCAAACACCGCCAAAAACGCAAAAACGGCCGCCCGCCGTCAAATGCAAACACCGAAAAAACGCAAACACAGCCGCAAAAAAAACGCCCGCCGTAGGCAAAACGCAAACACTGACGCATTAAGACAAATATGGCGCCTTGCGGCAAGTGTGGTGCATTCATATCTGCCGTTTAAGCAGCAATCCCTCAATCAAAGCGCACCCTAATCGTCCCATGTTCGACAAAGTTACGCACATTCTGCGATTTGCGGCAAAAATGGCGCTTTGAGACAAACGTGGCGCACTGCAACAAACATGGCGCATTCGTTCATGTCGGTTAACAATTCATCCACCCACCAAATTTTAGCCCAATCGGACTTAAACTTACAAAGTTATGTACATTTGAATATTTCACTATAAAATATCTCCGCAGCGGAGGTGCCCAGATTTGCACGTGTGCCACGTGACCACCGGTCGTGCAAGCAGGGCTTGTCCCCTCACCGATTGTTCCATTTCAGGCTTCCTGACTGCTGCTGTTTTCGTGCTATAAGGCCACAAGTTGGCTTATACACGATAATCTGGGAGGTACTCGACTCAAACACGTGGCCACGTGGCACGTGCCGGACCTGTGACAGCTTCACCGTTCACGCCACGTAATGACCCATCGACGTAGCCATCAGCATGTAAAAGATTATCCCGGCCGGTGTCACCGTTGATGAACAGTGGACGGCTAAACTCGAAAAACGAGAAAATTTAGGGAAATTTCACCTTTCTAATATATAATTTCCCTAGAATTTTTAATTTCTCATTTTACAAAAAATCCGAGATAGCAGTTTTCTAGCACCGTTCATTCTGTGTCTATACCCGTATTCAGATCGACTCTATCATAAAAACTGACGGCCTGACGGCTATTTCCCCCATTCCTTGCATTTCACAATGTTGGTGTATTTAAGAACAAAAATTGACCCCGTGCCACGGCACGTGCAATAGCACGTGCGCCACGTGACCACTGGTGCGACAAGCTGGACTCATCTGCTCACCGGCTGCACTGATTTGGTGTCGCTAGGTGGAGTGGTTTCGGAGCCATAGGACCCCCAGTTGGCCAATGTCGGATTTTCCCGGAGGTTACCCCATCAAACACGTTTGCACGTGGCACGTGCTTTTCAATCGCCCCATATCTGACCCATACCATGTGGTAGCCGACACCCCGGGGCAGAACATATTGGAACTTTTTCAAAATCTAACGTGGAATTTTTTTGCAAAATCGATTTGAAAATAATTTTTTGAAATCGCCATAGGCTCAGCATGGGGTAACTGTCCTTAACGATTACCCAAAATTTTGTTAATTATATTTTAAAAAATTACCATCATGAGGTGGGGTCCCGGCCCGAGATTCGACCCTAAAAATATAATTCATTTCTAACGTGGAGTTTTTGCGCAAATCGCATTTTAAATTTTTCCCCATGTTAACCCTATGGGAAAATGCACGTGCCGATTACCCCAAAACGGGTTAATTATATTTCAAGCGACCGATGCCAGCTGGTAGCTCCCCGATACGGGACCAAACGCTGAAAATGGCAAGAAAATCTATCGAGCCGTTTTCGCGGGGATCAAAATGACCAAAATCGCGGCAGAAACGCTAAACACCCCCCTAGAGAGGTAGCTCAGGTTGGGATTTTCAATAGAAAATCACAATTCTAAAGAATAGTGATTGTCTAATTGAAAAGTCCCAACCTTCGGATACTATTAGTGTCCTCTCGCTCTTCCCCAGCCCTATTCCCGAGTACACTACCAATTCCTCCGCAGTGCCCTGGAGAGCACCCGACGTACCGTTGCGACATGAGTCGCACACTCTCGTGGAAGTGCTGGCAGACGAACACACATCCGAGCCGCAGCTGGTCCTCCATGTCGGGTACGTCTCGCAGGAAGTGGTGGGCCACTCGCTCCAGGGCGTCCTCCGGCCAGGCCGTGAACCTGAGATGTCATAGTGGAGGGAGATAGGGTGAGGGCTAGTGCAGACAAAGTCAAAGTAACACTGGCACCAGAAAATACAGACAGGCAGGGGCCTACACCACTATAAAAAATAGATACTCTAGCTACCAAGGATGAGAGAGTACTGCCTCGAACTTGAGCACGATAACCGAGATATAGGCCAGGGTTAGCACCCATGACCCAGAGCCGATACAAAATATCGCAAGACACGTGTATCAACAGTTACGTGTATCAACGGTATTTTGCAGGCTATTGAGTTTTTTTCCTCTAATAATTCGTCTTACTTTGGATAAAACCTGTCAACAGCTATTTCCACCGATCATTATTTCTTCCATTCCTCAAAACCCCTCTGCCACACCACATGCCCCGACCCCACTAACACCCTCTCAAACATTTATTTTACCTCCCTCCCTCTCCCCGCGCCCCCACCACCACCCACCAGTCGATGGTGCAGCAGTTGATGAGCGAGGGGAACATCCTCAGACGGTTGCGGAAGGCGTCCCCGATCGGTGACATGGCGATCACCACGTGCAGGTTGGCGCGCACCAGCTCGATGAAGAAGTTGTACAGCGCCAGCGGCGCCGAGTCCACCTTACGGCCCTGCGGAGACGCGGAGGACCAGGGAGGTGGAGACGGAGGTAGGGCGGAGTTTTAATTGACTTATGGCAGAGTCAAGTTTGATATCGCTTGACGATATGGGCGTGGAGAAATTTAAAGGCAAGGACATGAACAGAATGACCCGACCACACACAAAAAGCACAAAAACTGCACATTATACACAAAAATACACATAACTACATTAGACTGTAGTTTAGCAATAGCCATAAATTGTCGTACGTTTATCCAGATTTCCAACAAACGCATAGCCACTTAAGAACATTCATTACCTAGCGCACATAAGCAGTGAAGCACCCAATGAACACACTAGGATGTGAGGTGCTTACCATATCTTTGGCGATGCCCTGCATCTTCTCGAGGATCTCGGCCTTTTCGTCGGCGGCGTACAGGTTGGGGACGTCCCCCAGGTTGAGGATCATGTTCAGATCCTCCACCATCGCCTCGTCCTTCACCTGAACATGACGAAAAAGCCGCATGAGAAGAGCACGACGGAAACGTCTAACTTGTTTTCAGGTGCACGAACATAGAGCTTTTATTTGATGCCTATCATTCAAGTGAGGGACAAAAAATCAAGAATGTATCTAGTAGAAAAGGGTTTACCACTGTTCTCCTGCATCTTATTGACACCACTATCAGCCCGCTGGCCTGACGTCTGTCTGAGCCCCAACCCTCCCATCTGACCTGATTGTCGGCGAACAGGAAGACGAGGTGCTTGCCCTCTGCGCCGGTGCGCCGCAGAATCAGCTTCAGGTCCTCCCTCCACTCCGTCATGCCGTAGCCCTTGGTTATCTCGATCTGCCAGGCACAGCAGAGGCGAGATATAGTGTTTATTAGGCGGCCCACCAGGCATCGGTTGAGAAGCAACAAATACTTCCAAACATTATGCGAAAAAGCTCAATCTACGAAACGGTAATTTTACGTCCGCATGAGGATATTCAAAGCGGATTTTGAAACACGTTGTGTACCATAGCAAGCATTTAGTGGTTGATTTAAAAATAAAATTATGTGTGGTCTCTTTGGGCAGATTTCCAAGCGAGGACCACACGCTAAGAAGAGCGAAAACACTTCAGTCTCGTTTTTGGCTATGTCAAAGGTCAGGTCACCAGAAGTCATTGAAGGTAAAATTTCGCCGATTTTCAGGTCGAATGCAGACTATTTCCAAGAAGCAAACGCTTAACTCGGGAACCAAAAGAGCTACAGCGCCGCGGAAAAGCGCATTCGATAGCCCTATTAACGCTCTTTTTGAGTTCTTAGATTTGACCTAGCGTCAACGGTTTTGCCTGCAGGGTGCAAAAACTGGAAAGTTTTTCTGCACTAACTTTTGACTCAAGCCTTCCGCGAGCTTGCCTTTACCGGCATCGTATCCCTCTCGTCAAGACGCATCGAATGAACTATAATTTGACCTTAAAAGGTCAATTTGAAAATTTGACCTCAGGTCAAGGTCATGACCTGACCCGAAAGGGTCATGTTGCAATCAGTCGATCCGTATCGTCAAGCTGAACACATCGCAGGCGTTTTCGTCGCTCTAGCGTGCCTCTAGCAAAATTTATTCGCGAAAAACTGTTAGATACCATTCGTGACCTGATATGAACTCAGGGGCATAAGCACTAAGCACTGCAGGGGGTTACGAGTGCCATTTTCATGTTCAGTGTGTCAAAGTTATTTCAGTGTTTGAGAGTGTTTATAACGGCTTTCGTCCAAAATAGGCGCCTTTCGATTTCCTCCCATTGACCTATAATGGGGAGGTCGCAAAATTGACCTGACCTTAGGTCACCGATATCAAAATTCTAAGACAAACATTTTGCACATACTATTGCTCTTATCAATCGCTGAAAGTTTCAAAGCAATCAGTCATTCATTGTAGCTATAGCAGACATTGAAATTTTTTATGAGGTGAGGTCACTTGAAGTGACCTAGTGACCTGACCTTGAATGACCTTGGTCTGAAATTTTTACTACATGTGTAGAACTGATGCGTGATAAGATGTGCCAAAAACGACGGCTATTCGCGAAAAAGCACGGGTGGTGGTGTTCAAACACCCCCCAGCAGGGCGCGGGTTTATTAATGCAGAGCGGCAATGCAGAAAGCTCCGCATGTTGTAATTCATAGCTTCTCGTGTTGTATCTAAGTTCAAGTTGCATTAACACGACCCAGTTCGCCCACATCCCAGAAAGTCAGAGTATGTTTTTGGCCAAGCTCATCTGCAAAAATCAACATTCATTTTCACTTGTATTATGTACATACATCGATGTGTGGCGTTGCGATGTAAATCCCGGGTAGTCAACTATGCGTCTGTATAGAGCGGGACGCAACATAGACAATACCCACGTCACCGGAGTTCATGCCACGCATAAGGAACATTGGTTTCACACATATATCCTTATTGCGAATAGACTTCTAAACTATCGTCCCAAGCATAATGACATGTAAGAAGGGCAAAACCTGCTAAAAATGTTTAGCCGTTACAGCAACCCAACACGCTTAAACTAAAATTAAGATCTGCTCCAATCAGCCCACAAACCATCAAAATAGAGATCGGGGTGACAAAACTTCCATTCCGGGTAATTACATGAAGTCGGAGTCGTCGAAGAAGTAGCACATCTGGAAGGAGGAGCCGCGGGAGCCCGTGAAGTACGGCTGGTGGTTGTAGATGAGGGCCGCCTCCTCCTCCGCCCCGCTGGTGAACACGTTCTCACTGCGGCGCGCCTCCGAGACGAGGAACTCACCCAGGTACTGGGAGGCGGACACCGCCGACGGCGCGTGCGAGATCTGGTCGACGCGCTCCAGCGTGGACCACTCGAAGGCCGCCTTCTCCGGGTGGAACTGGGTGCCGTAGATGGGCAGATCACGGTGCTCCAGGATGGCCACATACTCGAGGCCGTGCCGGTCCACGGCTGTGGCCACCGACCGGTACTCGGGAGCCAGACGTGCAAACGCCCCCGGCCGCACGCACTTGGAGTGGAACATCACCACGTTGGGCTCGTCAGTGAACAGCGCCACCTGCTCCGGGGTGGCGTTAGCGAACATCCTGCTCTCGAGCAGCGTCGAGTCGGACTGGACGGCCACCAGCTGGTTCTGGGCATCACACAGCTCCAGGACCCCGTGCCCACCCGCCAGGTAAGCCAGCTCCTCGTGGCCCAGACACGTACCCCACATGGGGAAGTAGACCTCCGGGTGGTCGTGCGCCAGCTCCCAGAACGCTCTGGCGGCCGAGCCGAACCCAGACGACCCGAGCAGACTGTTCCCTCCGGGCAGCAGCAGGCCGTTCAGCTGGCGGAACATGTCCTCGTAGTACTGCTGCGAGCGATGGATGAAGACGGGCGCGGCGCGAGCGCCGGCCGCCTCCACGAACTGTACGTAGGACGCCTGCACGTAGCTAGTGTAGTTGAGCTCCGGGAAGAAGCCGTCGATGTCGGGAGTCGTCTCCTGCGCCAGGATGCCGATGATGGGACGGTCGTGCCCGGCCACCAGCGAGCCGAGTGAGAGAAGAACTAGAGCGGACAGCATCGCGACGGGAGGGAGAACAAGTGGGGATCTAGTCACTGAGCTGGGTCTCTGGGTCTCGGAGCTGTGCCTCGGGGCTGAGTCTCTTGGTCTCGGGGCTTGGTCTCTGGGTTTCGGGATGGGATCTGTGTTTGTAAGTTAGACAGCAAATGACGTTTCAGAGGCAGGAGCAGAGCTCTGAGGTCGGTTCAGTAACTCGGCGAGCAGTGACGTTCGTCGCACTAGGTGGCGCGTTTTATAAGTCGCTGCATATCTTGGGCAGGCCGGTGGGAAGGCAGAACTTGTGGGCCGATAGCAGGATTTCCGGCACCCCACGAAGTGTGGCACCGACAATGCTCCGTCATCACATGATCAGCAGTACATAGATGTCCATCTAATGCCAACTTTTTGGTATAACAATGCAATGACGATATTAGCCTAGTACTTGGTAGGTGCTTTCAAATCCAATTTTTACATGTTTGTTTTATAAGGCTTCACTTGTGAATAGGTGGGATGAAGTTGAAAAAAGTTGTGTCTGTCTCAGTTTCCTATTTTAGCTCGTTTTTTAGTATCGTAGTTCCCGATGGCATTTAGTTTAGTATCGGTTTCCAACATATCATTCTGCTATATCCTGAGACCCGCTGAGGCTCTTGGATTCCCTCGCCCTGCTGGAGGGTGTTTGAATCCCCCCCCCCCTTCTAACTCTGCTCCAGGGCCACGTGGCGACACGCGGTAAGGCAGCGTTCGCAAGAGCGTCAAAAACCCTGACGAAAGTACTTCAGTCATGTTTTTAGGACAGGCACTGGTCAGGTCACCAATACCAACAAAGGCAAAATAGCGCCTATTTCGACAATTTTGACAAAGCAACACACACCTCGGAAACGAATAGAGCTACAGCACCACGGAAAAGCGCATTGGATGGCCCTTCCAACGCTCTATCTGACACATATCCTCAAATTTGAACTTGAGACAACGGTTTAGCCTACATAGTACAGAGAGCAAAACCTGTTAAAATTGACATTTTCTGAAAATAATTTTTCTGCAATAAACTTTGACTAAAACTTTGCGTGAAATTTCTTTTACCGGCATCACGTCCCTCTTGTTAAGATGCGTCGAATGAACTATTATTTGACCTGCGGAGGTCAACATAAAAAGTTGGCAAGGTCAAGGTCATGAATTGACCGGCAGAGGCCATTTGCATATCAATCTATCCGTATCGTGGAGCTGAACACATTTCTGTTTTCATCACCCCAAGAGGTCTCTATAAACCCGGCAGGCGGTGGGCCTCCCGGCCACCTTCCCCGCGGTGGGGGGGGGATTTTTTGCCCCCCCCCCCCCGTATCTCCGAAACTACTGGACGGATCCGGAAAATTCAAACGGCGTTCGATAGCCCTGTCAAATTTGTGAAGGGCAACCAAATTTCATTGACCTCGGGGTCACCGATGACGTCACAGGTCAGGTCAAAGATAAAATATTTCACCGTTCACTTGTCGCACTAGGTGGGAAAACGCTATAACACCGAGGAAAACGCATTTTGTCGAAAATCAGCGATAAGGCGTCAGTTGTCTAGTAAATATGTTGCTATCAGAGTTCACTGGTCATACCAGGTCAGGTCACAGGTCAGGTCACCAAGGGTCACCAAGGGTCACCACATGAACCCAACTTTACTAAGGTTGTGCGATGCATGTTTTATGGCCAATTTTTCATTTCCAACTCAATGTTGTTGGTTATGAGACCATCAGGTATGGTTTAGGTCACTTTCTGGTGGAGGTCAGGTCAAGGTCAGGTAAAAAAGGTCAAATTTCAAAATTGATAGTTTTGCATAAAATGGGTATTGATTCGATGTAGCTCGTCACGGGGAGTCTAATGGTGGTCTTTGTTTTGCGCTACGAGGTCTAGAATTGCAACAAAAAAATTGAGTTCAAAAATTTGAAGTCATAAATTTTGAAGTTTTTTTCGCTATAACTTGGTAAAAAAAGATATATCGATCTCAAATTTGGTATGTAGATAGAAGACGGTAGGGACTATCACATACTTATATTCCATTTTTTTTTCGAAATTCAAAAAACTTTTTGGATTTTTCGGTTATTATATTCAAAAATCTAGTTTTTGATTTTAAGGGGTTAAAATCCAAAAGTTTCAAAAAATCCGAGATGGCAGTTTTGAAGCCCTTTAAATTCTACACCTTTTATGTTTAACACATTTTTCTGTATCACTAAAGCTGTAGGCCTGGCAGCTCTTCCCGCGAAACATTTTTTTTTGGGCCGAAAATGGCAGAAATGACGTCACTCTGACGTCATTAGTGGCCAACCTATCGTAATTCGCAGCCTTTGGATTTTTTTTGTCATAATGTGCAATAGCTGTTCACGGGAGGGTACTGAAAGTTTGGTGACGATTGGCGCAGCGGTTCTGGAGATATATCGAAAAAAAATAAAGAGGGGCAAAAAATCCCCCCCCCCACCGCCTAGAAGGTAAAAAGTTCTAGCCGAAAAACTGTTTGGGACCTTTTGTGACCTGATTGACGTGGCTACAAATATGGGCCACAGGTACAATTTTTCGATTCAGTACTTTGTTTTCATCTATTACCGGGCGTTTGAGAGTGCTAAGTATGATTTTCCTAAAAAAAAGCACAGCTCAATTGATGTGTGCTTATAACAAAGAGGCCGCAGAGTTGACCTGACCGCAGTCACCGATATTTTATTCTGAGATTAACGTTTTATACATAATGTTGCCTTTATAAAGTTAATGTTTATGTTTTTTTCGGAGTTGTTCAAGAGGATAGGTACAAATATTACATACAAATATTACACCTATCCTCTTGAACAACTCCGAAAAAACATAAACATTAATTACATATAGTCCTGAGGAAAAGTTTTTTAATCATGACACTCAAGTCATATTTATAAAGTTATAAAAGTTTCAAAGCGATTAACCAGTCGGCGTAGGTGTGGCAAACATTGGAACTTTATCTGAGAAACGTCACTTGACTTGACCTGGTGACCTGACCCTAAAAGACCTGGACTGAAATTTTTTCAACACAAGAAGAGAAAATGTATGACAAGGTGTACCAAAAGGGGAGGCGCGTAGCGCTGTCGCTTTTAAGACTTTCGCAAAAAAATGCCAGATCCGTGTTCAAACACTTCTCTCCAGCAGGGCCTGAGCTAAAATAGTGGTATATTTGCAATACAAATAGAAAAGGCAATTGCTTTACAATGGCGGATACAGAAAGGCGGTCTTGGACGCTGCGTGGGGCATACCCCAAAAATAATTTCTCCAAATTCCAAACACTCATCGAATTTTGATTTGTTGCGCACTGATGAGCAGTGGAAAATTAACTTTTCCTAATAAAACTTCTTACGTTTTCGTTTTATTCTCGAAAAACGCACAATTTCGTCGATTTCGGGCGCTGCGCGAGGGCAGAAGACATTTGCCCCAAATGTCCTACCCCCACCCCCTCCTGGATCCGCCAGTGTTGCTTAACCCTAGAACGCCTAGGGGGGGGGGGTTGTATCAACCCCCCCCCCCCTGAGGTTTTTTCGAAGTGCACGCTAAACGGCTTGTCGTAGCGGGCTGAAATTTTCAATACCTTCTGGGGCAACCTTTGCGCATCTTTTGCCGAAAAAAATTGATCGGGTCATGTCAGGTCACGGAGTTATGACGTCATAAGAGGTACAGCCTCCGGCCGGATTTTCACAAACTGAGTGCCAACGCCCGAGGTTTCCTGCCGGTGGTACGGACATCGGTTGATGGATCGTGATGAAACTTCCCATGCATGTTGGGGCAAGTATTGGCTATCATATGGTATAAGAAATTTGACCGGGTCAGGTCAGGTCACGGAGCTATGACGTCACAAGAGGAACAGCGTCCGGTACTATTTTTGAAAAGCGCCCGAACCACTATTTTGCTAATTCTTGTCACCTCAATGGGAATATGCAGCAATATTAGCTTCTATAGGGAGCAAATGGACCTCCCAAATCCAAAAATACAATCAGATTTCAAAAATTTAAATTTTGATTTTTCGAATTTCTGCCGCCGACTGTGACCTTGCCGACCTCCCAACGCGCCATTTTTAGAGCTAGGGAAACGAAATACATACCAAACGATAGAGAATTAATCAAGGAACACGATAGTGAAGGTTTCAAGTCGATATCTCCCACCGTTTTGCCGCAATCGCCGCCGAAAGTTGAAAAAAGTCTATTTTTCCGAAAATTTGACCTTTGACCGGTCAAAAGTAGGTCAAATGTTGACCTAGGACCAAAAAATATACCACCAATCGCGAGATCTCGTTGAGAGCAATCCGTTGGTTTTTTCCGCTAAGCTCTACGACCTTCCGTTTCGAAACGCCAGGGGGGGGGGTCGTAACAACCCCCCCCCTGGTCGTTCGTGTTATGAGAAATGGCCTGGTCGTGCGAGGGTTAACTCGCGCCGTGCTGGTGGTCTAAGTTTTCCGTGGTGTCTGGGGGGGGGGGAGGGGTCACGCCACCCGCTCCTGGGCAAAGTAGCGACATGCGGTAAGCGGTAATCGAAAGAGCGTCAACAATAATGAAGGAAATACTTCAGTTAATTTTTTGGTCAGGTCAAAGGTCAGATCGCCAGAGGTCATCAAAGCTCCAACTTTGTCTATTTAAACAATTTTCGAAACACAAGCCGTAACTGGCGGCAACCAAAAGAGCTACAGCGCCGGAGTAAAGCGCATTTCGGTAGCTCTTTCAAAGGATTTTCTTAATATTGGTCTAAGATTTGACTTCAGGTCAACAGTGTGACCTCCAGAGCGCAAAAAGTCGAAAAATAGCCACAGCTTTTACGAAACGTTTTTCTTTAATAACATTTGATTCAAGAGAGTCACGACATTCATTTTGCCAGCATCGCGTTTCTCTCGTCGAGACGCGTCGAATAAACTATACGTTGACATTGAAAGGTCATTTTGAAAATTTGACCTCAGGTCAAAGTCATGACCTGACCGGAAATGGGGATGTTGTAGATCAGTCGATACGTATTGCGTATCGTCGAGCTGAATACATCTGACGTGTTTTCACCGCTCTAGCACGTCTCTATCAAAAGTTATAGTAAAAAAAACTGCTGGTGACCTTTCATGACCTGAGATGACCTCAGGAGAGAGGGGTCAAGGGTGCAATTTTCCGAGTCACTGTGTCATTTTCACCAATAAAATGATGTTTGTAGTGTTTAGAACGACATAATTCCAAAAGAGGTGCATTTCAGTTTTCTTCCATTGACTGATAATGGAGAGGTCGCCAAACTGACCTGACCTAAGGTCACAAATATCAATATTCAGAGATATGCACTTTATATATAAAGGGTGTCTCTTATACATCTGACACTTCTTAATCCGCCATAACTTTTGAGCCATTCGAGAAATGGTTAAGTGCAAGACGGCATAATGTAGCAAAAAGTTTTATTTTAAGTGAGACGTGTCACGATCATCACACGGACATCGTTTGTTCATAAGAGCACGTGCTCAATGTGCTCCCCTATTTGTGCGAGTCACAGCGCACTTATTTCAAAACAGGCCTGATGGCTTTTCCGCACGTCTCCTCGCTGATCTCGTTAACAGCTCAGGTGATTGCCAGCCGTATCATGGAGATTTTCAACAATTCCTTCATTCCTAAAGATATCAGCTAGCCGCGATATTTTGCTACTTGAAGGACCCTTGAGTCGACTTAAAGTGACGCTTGAAATTACGCTACGTTACAATAACGAACTGAGAATCAAAAAAAAATATATATAAATGGTGTTGGTTTTATGTTCCTTTTCGTAAAACGTGCTGACTACCAGTGAATCAAATGGCATGGATAAAAATAAAAATAAAAATTCCCGTGCTTTAGTTTCGTGTGCGTAAAAAAACATTTTTCATTGAGTTGTTCGATAACTAGAAACATTTAGAAAGTGTCTATACTGCTACTGCTATACTGTACGTACAACTGCTAGATGTATAACAGACACCCTAGTCTTATCAATCGCTGAAAGTTTCAAGACCATGATCGTTCAGGCGGTGTAGCTACAGCGAGCATTGAAACTTTTTCTGAGGTAAGGTCACGTGACGTGACCTGGTGACCGAAATTTGAACGACCCGGGTCTAAAACTTTTACGTCCTGTGCGGAAAGGATTTATAAACAGGTGAGCCAAAAACGGCGGTACTACGCGCCACCGATTGAGATATTCGCGAGAAAAAAAAAACTGAGGGGGGGGGGGGGGGGTAACACGCCGTAGATTCAGTGCAGGGATATGTTCAAGGCCGAAAACGATAGTCCACGTTGCTAAAAGCTCTGAAATCCCAGTTTCACATATTACGTGATATATTCATAGTTTTTGCTGTTTGTACGCTCCGCAGCAACGCTGTAGATTAAAGAGAGACTGACACTTTCTGGAAAAATGAGGTAGTTTTCACAAGAAGGTCCACTTAATTCCTGCCCACCATATCACTTTAACCTTCATAATCAGGAGACTGCGCAGATACGCTCCAACGTTTTACTTTTTGCGACATTATATAATAAAGATATGTGATTCCAACTTATGTAAGGCGTGATATAACTGATAGCGAGTTTATGCAAACATGGTAAAAATATACACGTGACGTAAGGTTTGGTAAACATGTCCTTGTACTTCCCACCACAGATTATGACATACCTTGGCAACCGTCTCGGGTAGGCTCAGACGCATCTAACACGTGGCACGTGAGTCCGTGACACATCCCAGGGTCACCGTTCGTCAATGCCATGACTGTAAACAATGCGTGTCTGAAAAATGAAACCGGCTGCAATTTCCATAAAGGCGATTTACGGTCTCAGGTTAACTCGACACCACATCAGCAAAAGTAATGGCGTAAAAATCGGCTGTTGGTTTATATCGAAATACGTTTGCCCTCGGAGAACAAATCGCATGGTGCACTTTTGTTGGATAAAGTCAAGGTGATGGTTGACCTCTGAAGAAAAAAAAAATCGGAGAGAGAGAGAGAGAGAGAGAGAGAGAGAGAGAGAGAGAGAGAGAGAGAGAGAGAGAGAGAGAGAGAGAGAGAGAGAGAGAGAGAGAGAGAGCTGCATCCCAAAAATGCAGATCTAGAATGCAAATGGAAACTCACAATTGGCCAAATGTTATAGTTACGTGTACCGAAACACATAATCATGATTAGCTTTCCGCTGTTTCGTTTCAAAATGATGGCATCGTTGGGAAATAACCTGCTAAATCACGCCTGCTTGCTGACAAACAATGATCTGCGTAAAATAGCTACTACTTCGTGTGACATTAATTTCACACGGCTATCAGAGGAGTGCAGCCGGCAGCGCACGCCCCACGGCGTGCACGTACGGCCCGCGTGCCCCCCGCCCTTGGTCAGCATGATGAGTGGCGAAATTTTGGCAGTCACGGATCATGTACCGGATGCGTGACACCATGGGACAGGTGCGGTAAACTGGCCGCTGTGTACATACACGGGACGTGATGAAAGTCAAGGCAATGCTTACATCAAAGCGAAATTTCCCTCGATTAATACGAGTAGATAGGTACACTTGTTTCAGTAGCACGAATTTCGAATGCTTGATCCAACGTTTCAATTCAGATGAGAATAAGCCGGTATAAACCTTCACCCGTATTGGCGTTTTCCCAGTAGCTAACGCATGGGATGGGGGTGGGGCGGGGAAGGGGGTGGTCCGATGAGCGTGCTGCACATGACGAAAAGAAGTCGATGATGACAAATTTTAAGGTCATTGGTTGAGCTTTAAAATCACGACCATGACCCAACAGTCGGGAAAATCGGAACCTGCTAGAACCAGTTAGTGAGGCTGTTAGGCGGTGCATTCGCTGCATGTCGTGACTGTGAACACGATCGCTTTTTCCGCGAAGCTCTAGCTCATAAGGAGGAAAAAGGCCAGTGGACGGTATTCCCTCTACCGTGTTCGCGAACAGTTCGTGAACGTTCAAGAACTGCCTGCTGTTTGTGTATCAAAATTTGACCGATGACCTTACTCGTTCGTGAAAACGTCTGCTCATGAACTGCCTGCTTCTGTTTGATTGTTTGAAGAAAAAATCACACAAACGGCAAACCTGTGATATCCTAGGATATTCCGCGATGTGCTGGGGTAGGGGATTTTACCCCCCCCCCCCCTAGGTTTTTCGCGAACTTCAAAAATGGCGGCGTGCAGCGCCGCCATTTTTGGCACACCTGTTCATACATCTTTTCCGCACATGTGGTGAAAATTTCAGACCCGGATCGTTCAAGGTCAGGTCACCAGGTCACATCAAGTGACCTTACCTCAAAAAGTTCAAAGGCTCGCTGTAGCTACACCGACTTAACGATCACTTTGAAATTTTCAGCGATGGATAAGAGAACCTATCAGTATGAATAACATAAATATCTCAGAATTTCGATACCTGTGGCCTAAGGTCAGATCGATTTTGCGACCTCTCCATTATACCTAAGTCAACTGGAGAAATTGAAATGCGCCTCTTTTGGACGAATGCCATTTTTAAAACTCTCAAACATCGGTTCATAGGTAAACATGACACACTGGATCGGAAAATTGTACCCGTGACCCTTCTGTGTGTTCCTGAGGTCATCTCAGGTCATAAAAAGTCACCAGCAGTTTTGTTTACTATAACTTTTGATGTAGACGTGCTAGCTAGAGCGATGAAATCACGTCAGATGTGTTTACCTCGACAATACGGATCAATTGGTATGCAACACGACCCCTTCCACATCAGGTCATGACCTTGACCTTTGGTCAAAATTTCAAATTGACCTTTCAATGTCAACGTATTGTTCATTCGACGCGAGTCGACGAGAGGGACACGATGCTGGCATAAGTTATGTCGTGGCTCTCTTGAGTCAAAAGGTATAACCGAAAACATATTCGTAAAAACGACTATTTTTAGAGTTTTTGTCCTCTGGAAGCTAAACATTTGACCTGAGGTCAAATCTGAGGACAATATCCAGAAAGGCCTGTGAAAGAGCTATCGAATGCAGTCTTCCGCTACGCTGTACCTCCATTGGTTCCCGAGTTATGCGTTGGACGTTTCAAAAAATGTTGAAGTAGACCGAATTTGACCTTTGATTGCCTCTGGTGGCCTGAACTTTAACCCTCGCCGGACCTATTGGTTTTCTACATACGCGCCGGCCGAGGGGGGGGGGGGCGGGTACGACCCCCCCCCTCGCCGTTTCGCCCCTGGTAGAGCTAGCGCGTCGCGGAAAAAACGAGCGTGTGCGCCGTTACGAGACGCAGAGATTGGTACCCGATTTTAAGGTCCTAGGTCAACCGGTGACCTCTGAGGTCAGGTCAAGTGCCCAAAGGTACGGCTCAGTTTTTGGTGAATAACTTCGCAAAAAACGGCCGCAGAGCGCCGATTTTGGCAGCATCGTGTTCGTCTCGCTCAGGCGCGTCGAATGATATACTTTTTGTCCGGGTCAGGTCAACTTGGGGTGTTGACCTCAGGTCAAGGTCAGGTCAGCACCTCCAGGTCATGAAGTTGGTCGAAAGAGGTCATGTCGCATATCATTCGATTCGGCAGGTCTTCCTGAGTCCATTGGTGGCTTTCCCGACTCGCTAGCTCAATTTGATCAAGAGTTATTGACGAAAAACTAATATGACCTTGATGACGTCATAAATGACGTCACGCAAGGTCAACATTGCAAAAGTGACGCATCTAACCTTGCAAGGAGTGCATCAAATCACGATTCTGTGTGCTTGAGATAGTTGGAGATCGTTCCCGGCGCCAGAATAGCAGTTTGAATTTTTCCCCATTGACTTATAATGGTGAGGTCACGAAAATGACCTGACCTCATATGACCTTTAGGAAAAATCCGAGATATACAAGTTGTGAGACTCATAATGGATACTAGATCCTGCAAGTTTCATTTCCCTGTGACATCTCCTCTGGCAGTGAGGGCGTTGCGAAGTTGCGACATCTGAAGACCGTGCAGAGGTTCACTTATGACGTCATAGGTCAGTGACCTGACCTGACCCAAAAATGCGGTTGGTGTCAAAAGATCCGGCTTGGATCAAAGGTCAGGTATGCCAAGTTTCAGCTCTCTATCGCCAGCGTGTTCGGAGCTATCGCGAAAAAACCCTATGGGGGGGCGGCACCCGCCCCCCCCCCCCCCTCGGCCGGCGAGGGTTAACCTTACCTAAAAAAGACCGGAAATATTTCCCTCATTATTTTTCACGCTCTTTCGAATGCCGCTTACTGCGTGTCGCTACGTGGCCCAGGAGCCGAGTTAGACGGGGGCCCCCTCTCCCCCAGCACAACACGGAAAGCTCAGACCACATGCACGGTGCGGAATATCCTCAATCCTCATCATATATTCAATTCCAACCATGTATGCATTCACTGCATTCACCAGAGGTAGGTCAATTGTCTCAGGCTCAACAATTCTGTCTGTGACAGCAAAGTGGTCATGGAATGGCCGTCCGCCGTCACGGGTTTTCCAAAGCAGATTACCATGCAAGTGCATGCATGTGCATTGCAAAGCAAGAGTGTGCATTGTGCAATGGTTCGCTCGATTACTGAGATAAGACTTCGATCGGGATTTTGTAATCACAATAGAAGCTGTAGTGTACGGACACAGCTTTGAAGACAGACAAGCTGCACATTGCACAATGAATATACAACACCCACTCAAATAGTGAAATGAGAGTATGACACCGTCAATAAAGAACGAACTTCTTTACACGGAGGGAAAAACAGCAGGAAACGGGGATATCCAGATCTTAGTTTGGTCGGTTTCTGAATATTTTGTCGACTAACTGCAAAAGGAAATTAATTTAATTATCAACTAAAAGTATAATAACCGTTTTCACAACGGCTATCAGGTACATATTTGGCTCATATTTGGTCAAATTAGGTTTACTGTGTTTCAGGTTATCGGCTTGCGTTGCGCAGTAACTTTATACTTGCTTTTTCACATTGCACATTATTTTCGATTAAAATACTAAATTAAATACATCATAAGAAGATTTTGTTGTAAAATAGATTTGCCGCTGATTTGGTCAGATTTGGTGCATTTGCCGGATCACTAGTCGTGAAAACGGCCATTGTCTTATTCACGCACATTGGACATGTGACACAGCATACTCGTAGCAGGCATATGATCGAGCGAACATGTAACAGCGCGTAAATCAGGATCACAAACATCACCTGAGCAGCAGCTGAGCTCACTCCCACTGACCTTGACGTTCCGTCTCGTCCTTACCCCACGGCGGAGCTCGGTTGCAATTTGTAAATACGCGTCTCGTCCGCAGCTCCTCCCCCCCTCCCCCCCCCCCCTTCCGCGTCGTCGGCGCACCCTCTAGCCAGCCGAGCACCGGTTCTGCGGCGACTGGAAAACCAAGCCACTGCAGTCTGCACCGCGCTGGGATGGACAGTCCTTAGCCAGGCGCCGGGTAGTGAGCAGTGGGCAACGCACCCTGCATCGAAAGCGCTAGGGATGGGCGGCAGAGCATGGGTCAACTGGGGCTGCTCGTGTGAGGTGTGAGCTTCTGCGCCCCCGCGATGAAGTGTGATGAGCATTGAGTGGAGCGTGCGGAAGTTCGCAGTGTATCATTAAGCGACAGTGGTGAAGGTGCGCTTATAGATATCCATGAATGTCTAAGAAATCAAACAATTTGGCAGGCATCTCTACGCACTGACTGGGCTGAAAACCATCGAGCGGAAGTCCTGGATAACTGCAGCCATAATGAAGGATTGTGAGCTGGCGGCGGCTCGGACCTTACCAGAGGAAATGAAGGACGTTCTCTGTGGAGATAGCGACCACAGCGTTCGGCAGCGACCAACATATCTGAGGCCTTTCACCGAGCAGCAATTCGCATCCTCCACCGTAACCAGTTCTTCAGATGCCACCTTCACGTCATCACAGAACCTCGCCGCAGACTCGGCAAATGTCCGTACAGGTCTCGCGGGTTTTAAGCGTAGGTTTTGCCTTTCCAGCCATATCTTTTCGTCTTCAGCTTTGTAGGCTTGAAGATGTGGCCGATTTATTCGTATAGCTCCCTTTCATGATAATGGAAAAGGGTTTGATCGTATGCCGGCTAGTTTCGGAGAAATTAAAAGAAAACCTCAAAATTCGCCGTTTGGGGCATTCTGACCGCGGCTTCCCTGCAGTCGCCTATGACTACAGTGGCGCCACCCGACGAGTAGGACGCTGAAACACAGAGGCATGAATGAATCGAGCGCGTGGTGAACGGTGGATAGAGGCGGGACCCGGCAGAGGCTATCACTGCGGCCCGCGCAGGGCGTCCTTGGACAGCGGGCGAGCCTTCGGGCGGTGAGGCCAGAGGTCACGACAGCCAGGCTCTGTTTGGCATGAAGGGAGGGGAGGCGCTCGCCTCAGCCAACTCAGCCGGTTTGGTGTAGTGCTGGTGGTGTGGGGGGGGGGGGGGGGCAGGCGAGAGGGGCTAGAACGAACGGGATAAAATAGAATGAAAATGTCGTGCCATGGTCAACTTACAACATTGTTTACCTTATAAGCATTTATTAACATTACGAAAGAACCCACCATATTACCCCCGCGCCCCGCTGGGGTCTGCGGAGCAACGCGCCTTGCTGGGGGGGGGGGAATCCCCCCTAAGATCTCGAAAACCACGCAACATAGCGACAAGCGGCAAACGGTGTTGGATGGCCCCATCAGGGAACTACCTTGTGACCCGATTTCGTTGACCTAGGTCAAACCGATGACGTCACAGGTCAGGTCAAATGTCGAATTTTCACCATTTACAGGCATTTCAAGAAATGCGTTGTTAAATCGAGTAAAATGCATTTCATTGAAAATCATCGATGGGGAAATGTTCGTCAAACACATATTTTGCTACTTGAAGTCACTGATACCAGGTCAGGTCACAGAGGTCAGGTCACTGAGGGTCACAATATGAAAATATCATGTGATGCATGTTTTATGGTCCATTTTATATGCCAAATACGATTATGTATGTCAGGCAGCCTTTGGGGTCAGTTAAGATTATGTTCCGGTGAAGGTCAGGTCAAGGTCAGGTCAAGGTCAGGTCAAGGTCAGGTCAAGGTCAGGTCAAGGTCAGGTCAAATTAGGTCAAATTTTAAAGTTGATATTTTTGAATTAAATGGGTATCGATTCGATGCAGCTCGTCACGAGGAGTTCAATGGTGATTTTTTTTTGCGCTACGTGATCTAGAATTGCTAAAAATGGAGTTTAAAATATGACATCAATTTTGAACAGTTTTTTCGCTATAACTTGGCCAAAAAAGGAAGTATCAATTTAAAATTTGGTATGTATATAGAAAAGCGCAGGGACTATCACATATATTCCGTTTTTTTTTAAATTCGGAAAAAAGGATTTTTTCTTTTTAAAAAATCAGTTTTTTTTATTTTTTGGGGTCAAAATCCCAGAATTTTGAAAATCTGAGATAGCAGTTTTGTAGCGCTACCTTTTGTCTACATGACCATGTAAAGAACGTTGAAATTGCTTGGTAACTGTAGCTTTTGTGAGCGTTTCAAGATTTCATGTTTTTTGCTCATTTTTGCTGGAACATGACCTCAGTTTGACCTCAATAACTCCTGACCTAATGTGACCTAAGACTTGAAATTTGGTGTGAAGGTGTAAAATTGATGCCCCGAAAGGTACTGAAAATTTGGCGGCGCCGCGCGCCACCGTTTTCTTGCTATTCAGGAAAAACCAAGGCTAAATTGCAGGGCAAAGGCTAAATTGAGAAACATACCTACAGGAAATGTTAATTTTCGATGTTACCGCTTACTTTGGAAACCCTACTTCTTATTAGGGGTGATAAAATGAGCCCCTTCCTCGTTTTTTCCTGAATAACTCGCGTAAATAGTGGCGGATAGCAGCGAAGCTTTCACGTTTTGGAAATGTAGTGCAGCAGAAAAGAAAACTTTGTTGTGAAACGACCTCCAGCCTCAGCAGGTCACGGTTAACCCTCACCCCGTTCGAGGGTGGGCAATATAGCGCCCCTGTGTATTTTCCTGAATAGCAAGAAAACGGCGACGCGCAGCCCCGCCAAATTTTCAGTAGCTTGCTGGTAATCAATTTGACACCTTCACATAAAATCTCAAGTCTTAGGTTACCTTAGGTCAGGAGTTATTGAGGTCAAACTGAGGTCATGTTCGAGCAAAAATGAGCAAAAAAAAAACATGAAATCTTGAAACGCGGCTCATAAAAGCTACAGTTAACAAGGAATTTCAAAAGCTCTCTACCTAGTCGTGTAAAGGAAAGACGGCGCTACAAAACTGCAATATGGAATTTTCAAACTTTTGAGATTTAGACCCCCAAATAAAAAATTGGTCTGGTATAAAATAGCAAAAACAAAAACAAAAGTTCTTCGAATTAAAAAATGGAATATATATATATATTAGTCCCTGCTTTCTTCGATCTACATAACAAATTGTAGATCAATATCTCCTTTATTGACCAAGTTTTAGCGAAAAAAAAACAGTTCAAAATTGATGACGTCAATTTTAACTCAATTTTTAGCAATTCTAGACCACGTAGCGCAAAACAAAGACCACTATTAGCCTTCCCGTGACGAGCTGCATCGAATCGATACCCATTTCAAGCCAAAAGGTATTTCCTCGTTGGGGCAATCCAACACCGCTTGCTGCTTGTCGCTATTTTGCGTGGTTCTCGAAATCTTGGGGGGGGGGCAAAATAATCCTCCCTCCCCCCCCCCAATGGGACCGATGCTTGGTAGACCCTGACGGGGCGCGGGTTAAATGACAGAACTGTTCCCAAGAAATAGCATTACAGTCGTCTCCCGGCCTCAATGGTAAGCGGCTAAAACTTTGAACGACTACCTATGGATCGGCACGCTGCCGGCTCACTCCGCCCGCTGGCTACGGGTGGCCTTGACCGTCCAATGCCGATTGGCCAACGGCCGAGGTCGTGGGCTGGTCAGCACGCAGAGAGGACGGGACGCGGTACTGCACATTGTGAGTGACCTCTGACCTTTCCCCGTCCCCTGACCGCATGCCGTGTCGCCGGCCCAGACGATAGAAACCGGTTCTAGCCTCTACGCAGGCTGCCACTCTGACCCTTCCCTCCCCACTTTACTATGTGTCGTAGTACGCACTCGCGAGTAACTGGGCGGAGCAAATGGTCACCGATACAGAGGCGGAACTGGTTGCCCTCCCGCTCGCCGAGCGACCTACCGCTAAAACCCGCGAGACCTGTACACCCGACTCGGCGTATTTCTCTTTAGTGGAGCCTTTCGCCGAGGTGACGCCGGACGTCGTGTCATGTCAAATACCGGACCCGGCGAATCATTCTTCATACGAGTCCGCTGCCGCTGTAGGTGGTGCCTCTGAGCCATCACCGCGGCATGCATCATCGCAGTCCCTAGCTTCGTCTTCCTCACTGTCACCAACGCCTCCATCACCATCACCACCATCAGAACTGCCAACCACCTCTCTACTTCCACCATCACCATGTCCTCCAACATCATCACCCTCATCACAACGATCACCGTCACCAATATCACCAGCAGCAGCCTCTCGACTTTTATCCTCTCCATGTCCTCCAACATCATCCATCTCTTCACCACCCTCGCCGTCACCAGGAGTCTTCGACTGCGCCTGTGAGCTTCATCGTCACATCACCACCGCGGCTGCCTGGCTGGGGCAGCATCCACACCTCGACCCCGCCGCAGTGCTGGAAACCTTTCTCGCCATGCCGCATGTCCGTGAGCTGACCGACCAGCAACATAGTCGGATCGTCGAAAACGGCGAAAAACTGCTGCGGGTGGCGTTCGGAGCGGTACGAAGACGGTGCGGAGGCGAAAGAAGGAACGGAGTCGGTGGTAGGCAGCGAGGAGAGAAGGGATGCATGGTGGTAGACAAAAGGAGAGTGAATGACGAGGAGCGGAGAGGCAAGAGAACTGAACGCGAGCATGGTGGAAAGGAAGACGGAGCAGGTTGTTCACCAGAACCAAGGACTGGCGAACAAACAAAAGTCAGCCACACGCCTCACGACACATACAAGAGGCCCAAGAGCAAAACTAGCCAAACAGAAGCACCGAACAGAACACGCGGCTGCCAGGAGCCCTCCGGCAGCAAAACGCCTCAGCCTAGAACGTCACCACCTCCTCTGCGGCTGCCCCTGCCGACGGACCAGCCCGAGTGCACCTGTGCCGACCTCAGTGCCCTGTCTGTGACGCATGTGTGGCTCTCCGGGAGCACTCGAGAAGCCTCCGACGTGCGACTAGTAGGCTGTGGCGAGAAGGCTGACTTGGACGTGATGCTGGCACTTGGGCCAGTCGAAGCGAAAATGGAGGGAGAGAGATTTGCGTCGGTGAATCCAGCAGAGGAGATGGAGGAGGGAGCGAGAGCCGGGACTGGGAGAGCGAAGGGCAAGACAGGGAAGACGAATACTCTACAAGAGGCTGTCAGGTCAAATATCGTCGAAGATAAACCGCGACAGTCCCAGCCAAATACAGCACAGAAACATTGTGGCCAGCAAACGTTTGATGCATTCCCCGCAAACGTCCCCAAATCGAGTCGATGCATTGACCCCCTCTCGACGCCGGCGGAGCCATCGCTACGGCTGATTGCAGAGCCCTCCAGCCGGCCTGGGTTTCTACTGCTGCGGCACCCTCTGCTACCTTCCTGCAGACACCGAGAGCCTCTATGCCTACCCAGCAGCCGCGTGCGACGTCTCATGGACGCGTTCGGCGCTGGCGTCAGCCGAGGTCGGCGCGACCAGGTCGGGCCGGCCGTCTCAGGCACAGTGAAGAACCTGAGTTCGAGTGTCGCGAGACTGGCCATTGACGTGGTGGGCTGTATGCCGCTCATCGGCGGCTGGGACTGGACCGAGTACGCCGCGCGGCACAGACCCTCTGGCCGGCCGTGTGCGGGGACGGTGAGACGTCTGTGTCGGACCCCCGTGATGGCGGTGCCGGTGGGGTTCCCAGGAAGTGGTCTTGAGGACGAGGAGTGGCGTCTCTCCTTCTCGCAACACGAGTACGCTGTGTACCGCGCTATGTCCTGGCGGCAACGTCGCTGTCTGATCGCGCTCAAGTACTGCCGTGCGGCGTGCGGCGGCCCGGCCAGCACCGTCAAGAGCTATTACCTGAAGACAGCGCTGCTGTGGCGCTGGGAGACGGCCATTGCCGACACTTGGGAGCTCTCTGCACTCTATGACACCCTGCTCGCCCTGCTGGAGTTCCTCCAATCGGCTGTTTCGCGCGGACACCTCCCCTGCTACTTCCTCGTCGAGATCAACCTGCTGGCCAGTCGTTCCCCTCCCGAGCTCCACCAGCTCTCCGAAGGACTCCGCGTCATGCGTCAACATCTGCTGAGCTCTCTCCTCGCCATAACCAGCGTCTGGAGCCGCTGTGACATCTCCCACCTCGGCGAGTGCTGTCTCTCCGGCGAAGGCCCGACTGAGGTCGCCAGCGTGGCGCAACAGTTCGCCCTCTCCGCGTCACCCCAGCCGCTGGTGCGCAAACCGTTCGACACCCTCCTCGCAGGTCTTCTGGGCGCGCAGACCGGCTCTGCACCCGTGTGGTCACTCCTCACGCCGCTGTTCCAAGTGGTGCGTCTCTCGTGGCTGGGTCCGTCTCTGGCAGCCGAGGCGGAGCGGCAGCGGCAGCCGGCGACGCAGAGGAAGCAAGGCTGCGATTCCGTGGCGTCACTCAGTCTGCCCAAGGAGGCGTGTGGGTGGGTGGAGTCGATGTTGCTGATTGCACAGCATAGCGGCGAGGCGGCGAACGCAGAGGGAGTCGACAGTTGGCTACTGGATGACGTGGAAGGATGGGAGCAATGATAGTGGTGGTCCTGGTCCATGGTAATCCTCTGATAAATGAAGCTAGGGTCACACAAAACAGAGACGGCGACAGTAAAACCGATATGTTGCGACGTGACTGTTAGCACAAGTGAATCAAAGCCGGAGATTTGATGTCAGTGTTCCATTATGAAGGCAAAGTGTTGCCACATGATGCTGCCATATGCTGCGAACAGAATAGTCAGTAGCATACAACCGTGTCCAACTAACTCACGCCATCCGCTGCAGTTCATGAAAGAACGTGATGCCATCATAGGACTAAGGCCAGGCACTACGAGGCCCGTGCGTTTTATGTTTTGGGGCTAGTGAGTAGTGATTTACCAGCCACTTTATGAAGCCATTGACGTTGCGTTTCTCCATAGTGCCCTGTTTAGTTTGTATATACTCGTATGTAATATTCCATACAGTTCAAACTTCGTGCCATTCATGATACGAACGAAATCGAGCTTTCATTCATACCAAATGCGTGAACAATTGTGAAAACTTCTCGCTTTTCCAAGTGTTATCAATTACCATGACGAAAAATGATGCACCATTTACTCTAAATACCTACGTATGTTGTATACCCTTTGTGCCATGTAGGTACTCGTTATAAAATCTACCAAAAAGCTTTGACACAGATATGCGTGGGTCTTACAGAAAATCTTAATTATTTCAAGAATCGTATAATCCGCGCCCGCGTTCATGTGCCATATGGTTGTGAGGTGTGACGCAGTTGTCAGCTGTCGGCTGCAGACAGTTGCGATTTCTGACGCCCGACTATTTTAGGGTTAAAATGAATACTCGTATAGCCACATGGCCATAACTCAACCCACCGATGTCATGAAGACGACGTGGCGAATACCTTAATGCCCCTGGATGACAAAAAAAAAAAATCGGCAAAATCACTAGGACCGAGCACTGCAGTCACGCCTTTACTACAGACCGAGGGCTGTCCAAATAACTAATAAGGCTTGCTCCACGACATCAGCTGTTGCTGGTTTATCAAAGTGTACACAGTGTACAATGTACATAGGTGTAAAAGTGAACAACAAAGCCGTACACGAAAAAATGAATACGCACCGGAAGAGACCTGTTTGCTACGTCCTACATGCTTTCATACTCGTATATCATTACCAACCACAGCCTGCTGCATTACCGCATTTATGTGCTACTGTTGCAAGCCAGTCTATGATTATGCAGAAACTGACCTGGTACAGCTCAAAGTTGTCCATGAACGCAGCCAGTTTGGTGGCGCTTTGCCGTCCGCTGCCACCGATCCCAACCAAAAGGGCGTGACCTGGACAAAGGCCGCGGGTCAGATTGGAGGGTCACCTGACCTGACTTACCACAATGAAATGGTGCTTCGCATGTCTACCACGGACCTGGGTTTAACGTTTACCTCCTAGGTTATGTGCACACTTAGCAATCAGACAGCACACCTTTCTCATTCTTAAAACAAGCTTATGCATTGACAGGCAAACACCTGGAAAGCTGCATCTCTATACTCGTACACCATCGCATCCAAATGAAATGAAACAAACGGAGAGATTGGCCTCACCTTCAACCGCAAGTGCATGAGATCATTTCCGCCTACTGAGTGCCTCACTGTGTCAGTTATAGAGGAAATGAGTCCAGTTCCGACCAAGGGAGAGATATGTCACAAGTCGGAAAGGACGTGTGACGTCAATACTTTCCTGGCTGGCGGGCCGGAATGTTTACCACAAGGATGACTCATTCAGTTGGGTAGACAGGCAAACAGAGAAGACACGGTGGTATTGGCACCATCGGTTATCAGCATTCTGAACGAGCGATTTGTGACTTTAACCCTCGCCGGCACAGGGGGGTTGATGCACCCCCCCCCCGCTAAGGTGTTTCGCGAATAACTCGCGTAAAAAGCGGCCGATCCGCGACGAAACTTTCAGTACCCTCGCATTGATCAATTTTACACCTACGCTGAAAATTTCATGACCCTGACCCAAATGACCTTTGACCTGTGACCTCTTTTCCGAGACCATGTTTGGCCGGAATCGCGATTCGGCGTATGTCGGCTCGCATTAGCCGCGCGTTTGCAAGCTTTTCGTGGTTTCAAACGTTCAAACATGTGATTTGATGTTGCTCCCATACATTAGGGTGGGTGTCAAGGTCACCTGAAGGTCAGGTCAGGTCATTGACCTTTGGTGACCTCGGGTGACCTCGGTTCACTTCTTCGAATTTTACACGTTTCTAGGCTAGTTTTTGGAGCTGAATTCGAATTTAGCAGCCATTTGAACATTTTGGTGCCTTCGTAACATGTTACGAAGCTGTGAGAGGCGGTTGACACGTACCTATTACGAATACCCTCACAACCCCTACCGGTTGACCTGACCTGACCTGACCCGACCTGGTCTAAATGCCTAAAGACATCATCTCTGATCAAAACTAGCACGATATTCGTGATCAGCACCCCGGAAAACCACATAGCAGCCACACTTTACGACTTTCTAACAGGTCACGATTTTCCAGGTTTTCGGGTCATTGACCTGACCTGAAAGGTCACCCGATGACCTAGGACCTTAAAATTGGGTATCATCGGCTTCCTCTCGTGACGGGCAACACGCTCGTTTTTTCCGCGAACATCTAGCTCGTTCAGGGGCCAAACGCGAGGGGGGTCGTACCCCCCCCCCCCCTGTGCCGTCGAAGGACGCAAAATGGCCTGTGCCGGCGAGGGTTAAGTATGATAAGCCCTGTAGACGGCAGTTGAACCAAAGACAAAGGCAATGGAGAACAGGAAAATAATGACGTGAAAAAATTACTCCGCCCTTTTCCCTCTCAACCCGCCCAACCTCATGCCATTCCTGTCAAATCCCGTACCACTGTCATCACATTTCGCTTCAATCCAATCGCCGCTCGCCACCCTATGCTAATTTCAATCGCGTTTCTTCGCCATTCTATCTTTACTCGCTTATCGTCCCTCACCCCTACTCACCGGAATCCTGCTTGAGCACGCGACTGATCCGACTAATGTGCTCGATGATGAACTTGAACATGACCAGGTTCATGGGGGTCTTGCTAACCATATTGTACTCGGCTAGGTAGCCCTCCATGACCTCCGTCAGTGCCTCCAGATCCGTCACCTGGTGGAGAGGAAAGGAAGAGTGTTGAATCTAGCGTGACCTAGACTGTGGGAAGGGATGAGTGAGGGTGGAAGTGCGTCAACACTGAACACAGACGCCAAATATTTATCATGTGTGAATACTGAGCATACCAGCTACGGGACAGGGGACAGATAGGCTGAGATGGATTGAAACGTTAGAACGACATAAAATAAGATGGGTCGGTTCTAAAACAACAATGCGTTTATGTAAAGAAAACGATACTTTTGCTCGAACTTGAGGTAACAAACAATTTAGCTTCAATTCAATTATACAACTGCATTTTATCGGAGCTTGTCGTAGTGACAACAAACAGGTATCGCGATCTGCTCTACCCCAGCCTATCCGGTATCACAACTCTATGTCAGCACGAAGCAGCAGAACTCTAAGTCCAAGAAACCAAACGACATTGCCTTCAATTGCAAGAAACCAAACAATATTTCCTTCTCACCTCATCATATATTTTGGGGTCGTTGTCCGGGTAGAGGTAGTCGCCGAAGAAGAGGTTGCGCACGTGGTCCTCAGTGAGTCGGCGCCCCTCGGGGGCCAGGTGACCGAGCACCTTGTCCACGGGCTGGTGGAAGCAGGCGTCACACGTGGCCGCGATCAGCGTGAAGAATGCAGACCTGGGGACGGATAATGGGGGTCCCAGAGGTGGGGTCGGTACTGACTGTGGTAGACTGTTGGAAGACACACTTAGGGAACATTGAAAAGATGTGAGATAGAAGCAGTGCAGGTTGAATGTATGAACGCATGCATGAATGTTGAATGCATGTGTGAGCTGATTAACATGCAACGATACAGTTGGGATGAAAGGTATACGATAAAATTACTCATGCCAGAAAACATGCGCACAGCACCATGAGGCGATTGAAATAATGGGGCAGACTTCCTAACCACTAATATTGCTGTCAGTTCAATCAAATGAGAAATAACAGCAGAGGAATATTAAAAAAATAAACCCTATAGAAAAGAGTGAGAGCCGCCAGTTTATCCCGACCATGATCTTCGATAGATAGTCCCAGCCCCCCCCTGGCTCTCAGCCCCACCGCCACCCCCCCCACGCGGCCGTTCCTGGATCCGCCTCTGCCAGTTAACCGTGACGTCACGCGACCTTGCCCTGAGGGCCAGCCGCCCCAGCAGCTGATCGCGGTCGCTCGGCGGCAGTGCGCGTCGGCGGCAGGCGGCGCGGACGCGCGGTGGTCGCTCGCGCTTTGATTGTGTGCTGTGGTGATGAACTGGAGATCGGGTAAGTTTGATACATGAAGCCTGATCTTCTTATTGTATATGCATTTGTGAGGTAATAGTGATAAGTTGATATAATTTAAACATCCATGCTGCGATAGGAAACGGTTTTATTGTAACGAATCAAAATGCATCTTCTTGGCACTTTTCAACAACTGAGTGATATTTGAGAAGAATATGGGGTCGTACAAATTGATAGTGCATTATGTGTGTAATCAATTTTACTATCCCGCGAGTTGCTGGGGGGGGGGGGCGTTAAACGCCCCCACTTTTTTCGCCGGGTCATAGCATAAAAACGGCGCGCCGCAGGCGCGCCAAATTTTGGGTACCTGTAGAGAATTGATTGAAGTTTATTGTGACAAAGTTTCAAAAAAATCGGTCGGAAAATTTTTGAGATATCGAGGTTTTAGTGACGTCATGATTTCTGGGTTTTCGACCAAAAACGGCATATGTTCAAAAAATCATATAAAATCACAGAATAGACATACAGACATGCCGTAAACGCCATTAGACTGCCAATACCATGACCAATCAAATGGCTATCTTCAATTATTGATTATCGTTCCGCATTTTCCAAAATCTTGAACTGAATCTTGGCAATTTTTCGTGACCATGATACATGAATTTCTTAAATTGAACTTTTTGAGCCAAACACGTACACATATGATAAAATGAATGTCACCATCGTGTTCTACGCCCCAAATTACCTATAAAACATGTGTCACAGGCCGCGAATATCAGTTTTGATTTTCGGGGATATGTGCCTACCCGGTTGACCTCAGTAGGCGGAACTATGGTCAAGCGTACCCATTTTCGGGAACGCATTTTCGTTCCCATGTTTGGGAACGATAAACCCAAATATGGGAACGCCATGTAGGCATTATTTAAAACAAGAAAAAGAACCGTTAAATGACGTCCAAAAAATATAAAACGATTGTGAACCGCCTGATATTTGTCTCAATATTGTTGGGAAAGAGTTTGATATTGTAAGGCCCATCGTAGTTTCAAATCGTTCCCCTATTTATAAAGCAGTCCATCATCCGGGCCGCGAGCCCAAATTTGGGAACGCTCTCGTACACTGGCGCTGCAAGCGTTCCTTATTATGGGAACGGCGTACCCAAAATTGGGAACGATTTCACCGACGCCTTTCAGGGGCTCTTTTCATTAAAAGCATCACGTCCAACGTCGCAAATTATTGTTAACGCAACAATCATGAGATGACCTTTCCGGCAAGACCGTCGCATGTTTCGCCCGGTCTTCCGTGCTTTTATTCCCGTCGATCTCGCAGCGGGTACGCCCCCCTCTGCAGGATTACGTAATTCACAACGCTCAGCGATGTTCAAGGTCTTCCATACCTATATCCACCGTCCGCGCCGAGGGTGGAGACATGTCAAGCACCTGTCTGTTTATCACCGATAGTTGACGAGCACAAGGAAGTATCCAAAAATGGGAACGCTGAATATGTTACACCCTCAAAACACCTAGTCCCAATGAAAATCTAGTTTTTTCCTTTCTTGATGAGTGTAAGTGGCAAAAGGCCTGGTAGGATGGGCACGAGGAATGATCGAAATCAGCATAGAAATTATAAATAAGCCACACAGAGCGACCTATATAAGAGAAATTCCCCCAAAACGATCACGCTTAGAAACACGGAAGACAAAAACCACGCTCATGACGCTCCTTATAAAACAACTCTAAACAGCTAGCATCCAAATAAAATATGTCTTTCTGGGATGATAAAATACAGCTGAATAATTTTAAACCACTGAAACTGAGTTTACAACAGTAGTTCGGTAAAATCACTGACGTTCCATGCGGTCGTGCGCCCCGACACCAAATGTCACCAATATTACCCCCGGACTGTCCGCGTGTTCGCTTGCATATGTCAGCATCTGGTGTTGCTAGTATGAAACTTCATAACCAGGCGAAAATTATTATACTTGACCTCAAAATGTAAAAAACGCTTCATTTTCCTTAAAATTGCAAGTTAACCCTCGCATGTGTGCGGCGTTTGCCAGCTTCTAATGTGTAGGGGGGGGGGGGGTCGGTTGGACCCCCCCCCTTGCCGTTTGGCCCCTGATCGAGCTAGAGCTTCGCGGAAAAAACGAGCGTGTTGCCCGTGACGAGAGGAAGCCGATGATACCCAATTTTAAGGTCCTAGGTCATTGGTTGACCTTCCAGGTCAGGTCAATGACCCAAAGTCGGGAAAATCGGGACCTGTTAGAAAGTCGTAAAGTGTGGCTGCTAAGGGGTTTTTCGGGGTGCTGATCACGAATATCGTGTTAGTTTTGATCACAGATGATGTCTTGAAGCATTTAGACCAGGTCGGGTCAGGTCAGGTCAGGTCAACCAGTAGGCGTCGTGACGGGTATTCGTAGTACGTGTCAACCGCCTCTGACAGCTTCGTAACATGTTACGAAGTCACCAAAACTACTTCGTAAATGTTCAAATGGTTGCTAAATTCGAATTCAGCTCCAAAAACTAGCCTAGAAACATGTAAAACTCGAAAAAGTGACCCGAGGTCACCCGAGGTCACCAAAGGTCAATGACCTGACCTGACCTTCAGGTGACCTTGACACACACGGGAGTAACATCAAATCACATGTTGGAACGTTTGAAACCACGAAAAGCTTGCAAACACGCGGCTAGTGCGAGCCGACGTACGCGAAATCGCGATTCCGGCCAAACATGGTCTCGGAAAAGAGGTCACGGGTCAAAGGTCATTTGGGTCAGGATCATGAAATTTTCAGGGTAGGTGTAAAATTGATCAATGCGAGGGTACTGAAAGTTTCGTCGCGATCGGCCGCTTTTTACGCGAGTTATTCGCGAAAAACCATGGGGGGGGGGCTCCATCCGACCCCCCCTACACATGCGAGGGTTAAATGTAGTATAACCCATGTTTTCACCATTCCGTCATTTCAAAAAATCATCAAAAATATCATTCGACGGTCAATTTCCTTGTGCAACGGTCAGATTAAAGATAATTTTATAGAGACTTAGTAGATACTTAAATTAGCGTGCACTTTTTTGAGACGTGATGCACTAATGAGTTTTAGTGGGCGAACGGCCGAAAAATTACCTTCCGTTCCCATAAATGGGAACGCCCGTTCCCATATTTGGGAATTCCGTTCCCAAAAATGGGAACGTTCCTATATTTGGGTACTCATGACCATAGTTCCACCTACTGACCTGACCTTGACCCTGACCTATGCTTGACTGAACCCTGTATGGAGCTGACACTCTTGTAGGTCTTATAAGATGGATTGTGCACCGTTTTGACAGAGTTTATGGCGAGAGGCGCCCATTACGAAGTCCTGAAGTCCATGCTACTGAAAGCCCGATTTCAGGTGTTTGACCTGACCTTGACCCGACCTGTGACCTCAAAATTCAACTTTGAAGTACTCATCTGAAGCGTCTCGTCGCGCTCTTTCGTTTGCCGCCTCGTGCGTTTCGCTGCGCCTATTGGTTCTCGAGTTATCGGCTGGGGGCGTTTAACGCCCCCCCCCCCAGCAAACGGTGGGTGGCGAAATACCCCAGCAACTGCCGGGCTATATTTGTTACCATAATTGACCAGCTATGTCAGAAATTATTGGTCCGGTATTCAAAATTTCAACAGCGTTCAATAGCAACGGAGAAGCTGTCCAGAAAACACAACTTTTCAACCTTCCAGGCGGGGGGGGGGCAATCCCCCCTTTAGATTTTTTCAATATATCTCCAGAACCGCTGCGCCGATCGTCACCAAACTTTCAGTACCCTCCCGTGAATTGCTACTGCACATTGTGACCAAAAATTTTCCAAAGGCTATGATAGGTTGGCCGCTAATGACGTCAGAGTGACGTCATTTCTGCCATTTTCGACCCAAAAAAAGTTTGGCGGGAAGAGCTGTCAGGCCTACAGCTTTAGAGATACAGAAAAATATTACAACATAAAAGGTGTAGAATTAACAGGGCTACAAAACTGCCATCTCGGATTTCTGAAACTTTTGGATTTTGACCCCCAAAAATAAAAAATATATTTTTTTTAGCATAATAGCCGGAAATGCAAAAAAAAAATTGAATTTCGAAACCAAAAACGGAAAAAATGTGATAGTTCATACCGCCTTATATCCACATACCAAATTTGATATCGATGCCTCTTTTTTGGCCAAGTTATAGCGAAAAAACTTCAAAATTGATGACGTCAAAATTTAAACTCAATTTTTAGCAATTCTAGACCTCGTAGCACAAAAAAAGACCACCATTAACCCGCGCCCCACTGGGGTCTGCGTATAAAACGCCCTACTGGGGGGGCTATTCATAGCCCCCCCCCCCCTCCTAACTCCGAAACTACTGGGCCGATCGTCAAAATTCAAACGGCGTCTGATAGCCCCGGAAAAACTGTCGAGCGGAACCTAATTTCATTGACTTCGAGGTCACCGATGACGTCACAGGTTAGGTCAAAGTAAAAATTATTAGCATTTTGGCTTGTTCACGTTTTGGGATCTGGCCGCCGTCTTACAAGTCAGATCAGGCTCATTTTCGGATCACACACTCGGGAACAGATGCTCTACAGGGTGGCGCCGGTAAATAACCACAAATGTCAAACCTGTGTTACGAGGAAACTGTTTTGTGAAGAGCAATAATTTTTTGCATTCATGTTCCATTCTTTATGTAAATTGTTGTCCATAGCAAAAGGGAACGTTGCAGCTGAAGATAATAACGGAAGAAATGAAAAGGCACGCGGTCATTGTGGCGCTTCACGCCGGCAGCTAGGCATCCGAGGTCGCCAACTTCCTCAAGGTCGACAGAAGCCATGATTATAAAGTCAAGCGGAGCTTGGATGAGTCTGTGGGCGACATCCCGTCTGTGGCAAAGCGGAAGAAACATCCCCGACGATCTGATGCCGTCAGAGACGACGATTTCATTGCCAAAGTCGAGAACGTCGTCGACGATGACCCGACGTCGACGTCACCGTCGATGACGGTGACGTCGTGAAGCCCTGGATCGACCGAGTGGCTGAGGAAGGCCCTATGTGTTCCAACAAGACTCTGTAACCGCCCACAAGGCCAGGGTGACGCAGGAGTGGATGAGCGCCAACCTGCACAGCCACATCACGCCCGAGTTCTGGCCGCCAAAATCCCCGGACCTGAACCCGCTCGACTAAAACGTCTGGGGCGTAGTCGAGAGGGACACTAACAAACACCCACACAACAATATTGACTCTCTGAAGTCAGCCATCAAGCAGATGATGGTCAAGACGGACAAGACCATGCTGACCAAGGCCCGCGCCCGGTTCAGGCCGCGCATCGAGGCCGTCATCGACGCGGAGGGGGATTCATCGAGTGAAGTGTGCTCGACAGGTTGCCATCAGTCACCCCAGTTCCAAACTTTCATCCAAAGTACTGACTTTGGTCAAAAAATTGATGTTTTGCGGGGAGCACATATTGTCTTCATTTATCGGCGCCACCCTGTAGTTACCCTGAGGGTACCAACCTTGTACTTTGATTTTCAGGTCAAGGTCAGGTCATCACAGGTCACGAAAATATTATATCATGCGTCGGTCACGTGACACATGTTTTATGGTCCATAGAGGTCAGAGATTTCGAATTTGATGTCGTCTGTGTCATTCGAGGTCATTTTGAGTCGAATTTAGCTTAGGTCAGGTCACTTTCAGGTCAAAAAAGGTCAAATTTTGAAGTTAAAATTTTTCAACAACAAAAGGTGTCTATTGGATGCAGTTTGAGCTCAGGAACACGATGGTGCTATTTATATTGGCGTACGATGTCAAATACGTGCTGAAAAATTGATTTGAAAAATTAATAATTGTGAATTTTTTGCAATAATGCGTAAAACTTGGCCATTTTTGAAGATATTTAGCTAAAACTTGCTAGAGTTAGTCATAATAATGCGTTCTATCACATATATTCCGGTTTTTTCGAAGTCAAAAACTTTTTGAAAAAAAATGTAAAAATATAAATTTTGGATTTTATTATATTAAATTTTCCAAATTTTCAAAAAATTCGAAAATCCGAGATAGCAGTTTGATAGCGCAGTCTATTCTGAGTCCTCTCATACAAATAAATTGGATCTAGCTTAAAAACTGAGCTCTTGGAAGCGATTGCCGTGGTTCAATGTTTTGCGTCGAAATCGGCCGAACATGACGTCACTCTGACGTGTTTTCCGGCCGACCTATAGAAGTTACGAAGTTCAAATTTTAACACAAGGTGTCAAATCGATGCAGCCTAAGGTACTGAAAGTTTGGCGTCGATACGTCAAGCAGTTTGGAAGCTATTGCAAAAAACGGGAAGGGGGCTATGAATAGCCCCCCCCCGTGGTTAAAGACTCCCCGTGACGGGCTGCATCGAATCAATACCCATTTTATGCAAAACTGTCAACTTTGAAATTTGACCTTGACCTGATGTGCCGGAAGCGGTACTCGCACATTCGTGCGTGCGGAAGTTCGCGTGAGAACCAAATTGTATGTCAAAATAATTACTGGGGTTTCGGGGACAGAAGGTGTGGACTAATGGACTATTAATAAAACTGGGTTTTGGTGGCATTTGATAATTATCACTTTTCTATATTAGGTATTTCTATTACACCTGACCTTGACCTGACCTCCACCAGAAAGTGACCTAAACCGTACCTGATGGTCTTATTTATAACCAACACCATTGAGTTGGAAATGAAAAAAATTGCCATAAATCATGCATCCCATAATCTTAGTAAAGTTGGGTTCATGTGGTGACCCTTGGTGACCTGACCTGTGACCTGACCTGGTATTGTCAGTGACCTCTAATAGCAACATATGTACTAGGCAACTGACGCCCTATCGCTGAGTTTCGACAAAATGCGTTTTCCTCGGTGCGCATTCCCTAGAAGACCTGTGAACGGTTAAACATTATATCTTTGACCTGACCTGTGATGTCATTGGTGACCCTGAGGTCAATGAAATTTGGTTTCCTTCAACAAATTTGACAGGGCTATCGAGCGCCGTTTGAATTTTACGGATCCGTCCAGTAGTTTCGGAGATACGGGGGGCGGCAAAAAAGCCCCCTCCCCCACCGCGCGGAAGGTGGCCGGGAGGCTCATCGCCTGCCGGGTTAACCTATATGTCACTGATGATTAGTGTGTCATATCTAATATTTTTCTCTCAGATCAAGCGCTTCCGCGGATATTCCTTGTCCCTGGGCTGGGGAGGGGGTCCGTTGAGCCCCCCTTGCCGTTTGGCCCCTGATCGAGGTAGAGGTTCGCAGAAAAATGAGCGTGTTGCCCATGACGAGAGGAAGCCGAAGATACCCAATTTTAAGGTCCTAGGTCATTTGTTGACCTTCCAGGTCCGGTCAATAACAAAAAAGTCGGGAAAATCGGGACCTGTTAGAACGTCGTAAAGTAAGGCTGCTTAGGGGTTTTTCGGGGTACTGATTACGAATATCATATTAGTTTTGATCACAGATCATGTCTTCATGCATTTACGTCAGGTCGGGTCAGGTCAGGTCAGGTCAACCAGTAGGCGTGCTGCCGGGTATTCATAGTAGGTGTCAACCGCCTCTGACAGCTTCGTTAACATGTTATAAAGGCACCAAAACTACTTCGTAAATGTCCAAATGGATGCTAAATTCGAAATCAGCTCCAAAAACTAGCCTAGAAATATGCAAAGCTCGAAAAAGTGAACCGATGTCATCAAAGGTCAATGACCTGACCTAACCTTCAGGTGACCTTGACACCCACCATTAGGCATTGGACCAACATCATATCACGTGTTTGACAGCGTGAAACCACGAAGACTGCAAACGCGCGGCTAATGCGAGCCGACATACGCCGAATCGCGATTCCGGCCAAATATGGTCTCGAGAAATAGGTCACAGGTCAAAGGTCACTTGGGGCAGGGTCATGAAATTTAAAGCATAGGTGTAAAATTGATTGACTCGAAAGCACTGATAGTTTCGTCGCGATCGGACGCTTTTTACGCGACTTATTAGTTGCGAAAAACAGAGGGGGTACGTTCGCACCCCCCCCCCCCTATACGGGCGAGGGCTAAATAGGTCACAAGTCAGGTCAAGGTTCAGAACTGAAGGTTTTTCATTATTAGGTTTAGAGCTTAGACGGCGAAGAGTTGACGGAGACTGATCACCCAAAACAAGGTGCCATTTTTTCCTGTACAGGGTCTAAAACTACATTTTTTAAAGAATTTTGTTCGACGTAACGCCATAAAACTTCATTCACTCTTATATTTCTTTTATACGACCTGTCAGAAAAAATGGACTATTGAGTGTAGCTGCTTTAGGCACGTGTACTAATTTGACAAGCTAATCGTGTTAAATAAGAATGATAAAATAAAAAGAACAATTGGCTATATAGCTTATACCAAAAATAAGTTTTCTTGAAAAATGTAGGCAAAAATAATAGCTTGGTGACGTTAATCATGATTGGAAATAGCTTGCTGGAACAGCGCATAACTGAGGAGGCTAACAAGAGTCTTCAGCTCCTTTTTGCAATTTCTTCTAAATCACTGGGCGGATCAACACGAACTTCTAGCATTTAGTACCTACCTTTAAGCTGCATCAAATTGACACCGCTCCAAAGCAAAATTTCGTTGCTTACATATATAGGTTAAAAATGACGTTTAAGTGACGTTATCCCCGGCTAATTTTGCCATGCCAAACACGGTTCTATGACAATCGCTCTCAAGAGCTTAGTTTTAACCCGCAACTGGTCAGGCATGTCCCCCCCCCCCCATGCGGTTTCCACAGATATTTCAACCGTTCAAGCATTTTTTCTGTACGTGCTGTGATAATTTCAGACACCGGTCGCTCAAGGTCAGGTCACTTTGTCACGTCAAAAGACCTTACCCCAGAAAAGGTTATAATGCTCGCCATAGCTACGCTGGTTGAACGATCGCTTTTAAACTTTCAGCTATTAACCCGCGCCCTGCTAGGGAGGGGGGTGTTTGAACACCCCCTTGATTGTATGATTGTATGATGTATTGATCACCAACAGGTAAAAACCCAATGACAGGTGAAGTCAGCGCATGCACATAAATACCTACGACATGAACACGCAGTCATCACAGGATACACATGGATACAGATGCAGACTTCCAAAGTTGACGAAAATTTTGCTGCTTCCCTCTTCAACTTTCCCATTGGGTCTGTAAATATGTCCACTGAGGGATTCCAGGCGATAAGTTCGTTTACGACACGCGGTACACGTACAAAAAGACTAGTCAGTGTAGCATTTACACGACTATGAGGCATACTCAACAGAGTAAAAGATGCAGCTCTAGTGTGTCTTGGTGGAACATGCACATTAAAACATTCTAATAAGCAAGATGATGAGATGAGTCCTCTAAAAAGTTTCGCTAAAAACAGCACATCACACTGGACTCGTCTAGCACTCAGCGGCCGGACTTCGTAAAAAAGTTAGCAACTGATTGTACTCGAGAGACGGACAGCGGGGGTTCGTGTGGTTAGCTAGCCAGATCAGAAACTTGTGCTGAACTCTCTCAACGCGTACCAGATGAGTTTTTGCTGCTCCAGCCCAGATAACCGACCAATATTCTAAAATTGGCCGAACGTTAGCGTTAAAGGTAGCTAGGGCAGAATGCCTGTTGAAGTTGCAGCGCTGTGACGCTGACTGGAGAGTGCGTATGAGTAGCCCAAGAGCCTGATTTGCCTTTGACACAGTGGTATTGACATGAGTCTTAAATGTGAGTTTCTGGTCCAATGTGACTCCTAGGTCCTTGATTGAAGTCACATTTTCGAGTGCTACTCCGTTAATGTTATATTCTGTGCAAATGACTTCTTTTCAGAGTAATTTTGAAAGATTTGCATTTCGAAGCATTTAGCTGAAGTCTCCAGTCAGCAGCCCAGCGCGCAACAACATCAATGTCTTTTTGCAAAGTGATGGCGTCTTTTGAGGAGGCAATCCTGTGAAAAAAAAAAATCACGTCATCACAGAACATCAAACATTTGTTGAAACTACACAGGGCAGGTCGTTTACGAAAAGAGCAAAAAGCAAAGGCGAAAGGTGTCCTCCCTCCGGTGTTCTCGATGTCACGGGAACCCAGCCGGACACCCTTCCGTTCAGCACAACCCTTTGCTTCCGTCTCCCGAGGTATGATGCAAGCCAAGCCATCCAAGCCCTTGTGGTTTTTCGCGAATATCTCAAAAACGGCGGCGCGGAGCGCCGCCGTATTTTAATGCATCTTATCATACATCAATTCTACACATGTTGTGAAAATTTCAGACCAAGGTCATTCAAGATCAGGTCACCAGGTCACTTGAAGTGACCTCACCTCATAAAAAGTTTCAATGTCTGCCATTGCTACACCGAGTGACCGATCGCTTTGAAACTTTTAGCGATTGATAAGGGTAACAGTATCTATAAAATGTATTTATCAGAATTTTGATATTGGTGACCTAAGGTCAGGTCAATTTTGCGACCTCTTCATTATAAGTCAATGGGAAAAATTGAAATGCGCCCCTTTTGGACGAAAGACATTATAAACAGTGGCGGCGGAAGCGGGGGGGCAGCGGGGGCACGGCGCCCCCCCATCTTCCAGGGTGGGGGTGCAAACATATCTTTTTGCCCCCCCCCCCAAATTGTTATCGACGAAGTACCACAATACTTCCATACTACGTCATGAACATATGCCAGTTTGGCTGAGTACCTTTTTAAGTTAATAGAGCGAGTAATTTGGAATGGATTGATATTGTTGTCAATGTCGTCGTACATATTTTGATCACATTGGCTAGCATTTTGCAGTGCGAGTGTTACCAACCAAAAAGGTTTGCAATAGCCAATAATTGGCTAACTTTAATGACGTCATTGGTTTAAAGGAAGCAAGTTGTTCAACGCAAACAACAGTCACGGTGACAGCCACAGCGTGCTACACGTATTTGAACTGGACTTGCCGCAGTGGCGCGGGAACCAGAGGGGCGGTTCCCGGGAACCGGCTGGAGGGGCTAGCGGGGGCTGAGCCCCTCCAACTTTTCGGCGGGGGGAGGGCTCGTAATGTAGGTATTTGAGACCCTCCAACCGGAGGAATCGAAATCGGAAATCTACCAACATAATTTCATAGATTTATTACCTTTTCGAAATGTTAACCAGAAACAACCTTCATTATGGAGCGTTCTAACGCAGAAGACTGTGACAACATGTAAGCACATATTCATTCTCTAAATATCATACATTTCCACCAAACGCCCTCCACACATAATGCTCAGAAATCAAGCAGCTATCTACGAGCTACCGGTAACCGGAAGAGTAGGACGGAACGCGAGTGGCCCGGCATGCGGACGTCACAGAAGCGCGTCTGAGCGTGCCACAGGCCTTTCCCCGCGACTCTGCCAGACGCCAGCCGGCATAGACTCGTGAGCCGGGGGGCAGCATGGGGGTAGCCTGCCCCCACAACTCTGGGGCCGTGGGGGGCGCAGGCGCTGCCCCCACAAAGTTTCATAGGGCCAGGAACCGTCGGGGCAGCTTGTCCTCCCTATATTAGCGGCCGTGGGCCTCAAAGAAAAGCTGAATGGAAGACAATACCTATTTAAGTAAAAAAATCCCCCTCTATACCTGATTTGACAGCTCATGTGTGAAAGCTTTAAACGTTTATTCCAAGTTACCAAAAAGGTAGTTCCTTGACTCAGATGAGACGGGATATCTCACTTTTTGCAAATGTTTTCGTTTCGATTTTTCGTTGTAAAGGCCAAGGGGTGAAAAATAAGTGGCCTAAAACCGGTGAGAAAACTAGATTTGGGGGTACCCTAGGTTCCGGGAAGGATCAGGTGTGCCCCCCCATCCCAAAATACCTTCCGCCGCCCCTGATTATAAACACTCCCAAACACTGAATTACAAGTAGTTTTAACACCTTGAACATGACAATGGTGTCCGTGACCCCTATTTATGCCCATGAGGTCATCTCAGGTCACGAATGGTGTCTAACAGTTTTTCGCAAATAACTTTTGATAGAGGCATGCTGGAGCGGTGAAAACGCCTTAGATGTGTTCAGCTCGACGATACGGATCGACTGATATGCAACATGACCTTTTCCGGTCAGGTCATGACCTTGACCTGAGGTCAAATTTTCAAGTTGACCTTTCAAGGTCAAGTTATAGTTAATTCGATGCGTCTTGACGAGAGGAACACGATGCCGGTAAAAGTAAGCTCGTACAAGGCTTGGGTCAAAAATTATTGCAGAAAAACTTTCCGAAAAAGAAAATGCTATTTTTGCGGTTTTTGCCCCCTGCAGGCAAAACCGTTGACGTTAGGTCAAATCTGAGAGGATTACTTAGAAAGGGCGTTAAAAGGGCTATCAAATGCGCTTTTCCGCGGCGCTTTAGCTCTATTGGTTCCCGAGTTATGCGTTGGCTTCCTGGAAACTGTGGACAGTCGACCTGAAAATCGGCGAAATTTTGCCTTCAATGACCTCTAGTGACCTGACCTTTGACCTGACCAAAAAAGTAACCGCAGTGATTTCGTCATTATTTTTGGCGCTCTTTCAAACGCCGCCTACCGCGTATCGCTACGTGGCCCAGGAGCCGAGTTAGAAGGGGGGTG
This sequence comes from Amphibalanus amphitrite, assembly GCF_019059575.1. Taxonomy (NCBI): domain Eukaryota; kingdom Metazoa; phylum Arthropoda; class Thecostraca; order Balanomorpha; family Balanidae; genus Amphibalanus; species Amphibalanus amphitrite. The sequence continues at coordinate 59,203 of NW_024882487.1, read as the reverse complement.
TTCAACCCCCCCCCCCCCCCAGCAGGGCGTGGAAATCCAGGAACCCCAGCCGGGCGCGGGTTAATAAGCGCAGCAGCAGCATGTACAAAATTTATCTCTCGGATTTCTGAGATCGGTGACCTCCGGTTAGGTAAATTTTGCAACCTCTTGTAACGTTGTCAGACACTGTACCGTACGTAATGTCAGGTTGTATCATGTGACGGCCGCCCGACCGAGGCAACCTCTACTTGAGTTTACGATTGCGCCGGTCCGCCGCCGGACGGGCAGTCTCAGTCTCAGTCTAGTCTCAGTCTCAGTCTCAGTCTCAGTCTCAGTCTCGTCTCAGCCTTCGTCGAGTCTGAGTCTAGTCTCACTCTCGTCTCAGTCGTGGTCAGTTCACAGGCAGTCTCGGCCGAGTCTCGGCAGACCTCCGACAATTACCGTTCACAGAATACAGTCAATTTTCCGAGCTGAACTCTTTTGACTGGAAGGCTCGCCGCGAATACTGCTACACCTCTCAAGTCAATGAGAGGGAATTGAAATGCACCTCTTTTGGACGATATCATATCATGTACTCTGAAACATCGGGTTAAAGATGAACGTGACAAAATGAAACGGAAAATGCATCAGCGACCACTCTTTATGATGTCCCTGAGGTAGTGAGGTAATCTCAGGTCATGAAAGGCATCCAGCAGCTACTTTTTTAACAATAACCCGCGCCGTGCTGGTGGTCTGAGTTTTCCGTGTCGTGCTGGGGGAGGGGTCGTTTTCATGCCCCTCCCCCCGTCTAACTAGGAAAGTTAAATTTTTAACACAAGGTGTCAAATCGATGTCGCTGAGGGTACTGCACGTTTCGTGTTGATCCGTCAAGCGGTTTAGAAGATATTGCCGAAAAACGGGAGGGGGGCTCTGTAGAGCCCCCCCCCCCTCCCCAGTCATGCGCGGGTTAATACCCCTCCCCCAATAGCGTTATGGAATATGGCTCTTACTACAGTCGGGTCAACGTAGGATAGTTTTTTTTTTGTCGATCAATACTGGGGAAAATGTTCAATCAAAGTCATTTTTATATCAAATAGGTACATCAGGTTTTAGGAACCAAGCTCCCTTCATCAGCCGCTCTGAAATTCATTCAGGTGTTTATTGTTTAAATCAATGACTAATAATTGCGGTTCACAATATGATAATCGTTCCATCTATTTGTCCCGCTCCGGCAGGTGCGAGGATGTAGTGCAGTCGGTAATCGGTATCAGCCGGTGGTTCCAACCGCTGAGACATCGCAGACTTCTGGTGTCTGCTGAGAGCGGAAAACCAGCGACCACGGCAGCCTCTTCGTCTACTGTGGGGTGGAAGAAGGCGCCAACAACAGCATCGAGATCTCCAACGCTTGCTCCGTCTTTTCCGTCACGGATCGGCAGAGCGGAGGTGGGATGAATCGCCCCCAGCGATCCGCCAGTCACCCTCGGTACGAGGGCAGGGATGGAACAGCGACTGCAGCGACACCTGCAGTGGCAGTGGTGGCGCCCTCTGTGCACGCCGAGCCAGCCCTGCCGCCAGCAGCCAGGAGAGACAGCGGAGGGAGCCGCGGAGCGATGGAAAGGCTCCATCGCACGATGCCGATGCCGCTACCGATACAACCAGCAACACAACTACGACAGCCACCAGAACAGTGGCATCAGCTCCGCGAACCGCCGCCTGCCCACCTCCAGTCCACACTACGGAACACCGCCCGCCCGCTGGAGCCATCGTATATTCCTCGTCACTCCGCTCAACCACCTCCTGCGCACATGTCCCATCCACCTCTGCTTCGCCGTCACTCCGTCCCAACCTTGCCTCCTCCTCCGGCACATCGCTTTGACCTGTCTCAAGGGCCACACCAACGCGAGACGGAACCCGCCAGTGACGGAGCTCTGCAAGCGCGCAGCATGTCACTGTCAGTGTCGGAGACGCCACTTGCCAGAACGATGCCTCCGCTCTGGGTGAGCCGAGGATCTCAGATGCCACCGTCAGTTCCGAGGCAGGAACCAGCGCCCCTTCAACCACGTACTTCCAATGACGTAGGACCACTGCCAACACCACTGAATTTATTGCTTGGAGCGGAGCATCGCAGCACTGCTCCTATGGTCTTCCCACAGTCAAACCTTGCAACTTCAGAGCTAGATAAGCTCGAGCAGATGATCCGCACCTATATGGACAAGTGGCGAGCTCCTGAGCTGCATGATGATCGATATTCGAGTTTGACTAATCAGCAGATGTCTGAGCTTGTCATGGCGCAATGTGAGACACCTGAATGTCTTGACGCACCACGTCAAGCACGTCAAGCTCCTGAGCTACCACCCCTACAACGTCCAGGTGCTGGAGGACCCCAACTTCATGGGCCGGAACATTCACGCCTGCAGAGCCAGGTTGCAGGATACCGACAATCGGATCACCGAAACAGCGAACACCCGAAACCGTTACCAACAGCGTCGAAGAGACCAACGTATCAGCATTCTTTAACATCAGAAAGTCCGGCTGTGCTGCGTCCTTATCAAGGTCATCCGATTCCACAGCGTCCGATCCTGTTCTCCGATCCGGCTTCCGCTGTTCCGTGCTCAGCTCCTCCGAATGCCCATCAGGCGCACCTTGTGGCACGGCACAGGTCGCAAGCTCAGAACGCTACTGCTCTCTACCCAAGTACAGAGACTGGGCACGATCAGCATCTCTCTCAAACATGGCCTACGCCTCGCCCTCCAAAATCCATGGACAATCACCTCACCGACACGGGAGTTGGGCCTGCTATCAAAGAGGCATGTCAGACATTGAAGAATTCATCGCTTCCAGTGGAAGTGCTATCCTCTCTGAACAGGTTCAGGGCTCCTTCGAGCTCCACTACTCACCAGAAGACGCCAGCGGCAGGCAGTCGACGGATGTCGAACACACACAACCTGAAGCCGTTTGTTTTGGACAAGATGCATGCATTCTACGAGCACGCTGCGATCAGCCAAAGGGCAGAGATGGGAGCAGAAGGAAGATCCAAAGCTCTGACTCCACCAACAAATCAGCAGGCGGCCCAGGCAAAGTTCCAGCTTCAAGTAAAGCATGAGGCCTCATCCACCCAGGTTCAATGTTCAACGACTCGAGGCCAGCCACTGACGCTGAAGAATGCACCGGTGACAACGACTACAACTCACCTACCAGCGGCACAAGCACGGAAACCAGCTCTTGCCCCGCGACTTCCTCCGCCAGATCCATATCCACATGCAGGAGACACGACACTCGACACGCTGGATCGCCGTAACCGCTCAGCTCTCCCACCGCCGTTGCTGCCCCTTCCACCACTATCGCCATTAGATCCCGTCCTCGCGTCAACAGACGAGCCTCACACTCCGCCGCTCACCATGCCACCGCCACCAGCGCCAGGGCTGTATGTCACACCGGAGAACGGGGCGGGCCAGCGAAAGGGAGGGTTCGTCGACACACCAAGACCGACCTGGCCGCCGCCCGGGGAGAGGTTCCGCGCGAATGGAGGGCACAGAGAGATCATGTCAGATCGAGATGGGGCGGCAGACGTTGGGTCGCAGCATGGTCGCTTGCATGGAAAAGAGTGCACTGAAGAAGAAAAACAGGGTGGAAAAATGAGCTCAGCAAAGGTTCTCTTGAAAGGGGGGCTACAGCGAAAGAAAAGAGAGGGTGGTCGATTCGAAGAAAAACATTCAATGAAGAAGGAAGATCAACCGAAAACGGGCAAGAGGAATGATGATCTTCCAACACTTCAGGCAGACGGTGTTTCGATTAGGAAGACACAGTTGGAAGAAACTTCTAAGACGAGGTTGGAAATGCTCAGAAGAAAACAATTCCCGATCCAAGAACACGAGCAGCATTCATCGTTGAAGGAGGTTCAAGAAAGAGGCTCTAAGCAATGTTTCAAGGACATGAAACTAAAAGATACGTGTCCTTATCTACTGCAAGACAGTGAAGCAAAGCTGGTAATTCAACAGCCCACGCACGTATACTGTGTATCTCTCCCAGATACACAACCACCGGAACCAAGACCAGTCGCTGACGGAGATCAGTCGAGACAAGCTTCTGCTTCATCCCTTGCTGGACAAGGCCCAATGGAAGTCGAACCTTCAGACAGCCGACAGCAGACGACCCAGCATCCTGATGAAGATACTCTTTCTCCAGCTAATATGACGTCGGACAGTCGAAGAGATGAACTGGCATCACCCAGTCACACACATCAAGCACCAACGGTGCCCGGAAGAGACCAGGCCAGCTCAAGAGAGGCAAGACCATTCGCTGATCAGTATCGCGACAGCCTTTCAGCACTAGCGTCTGAGAGCACGCCACCAACAAGTTTGGACACGGTCGTGTCTGGTGTACTCAGTCCCAGAGCATCGGCGCCCGGTGGGATCACCCATGGCACCACCAATGCTGTTCACAGAAGTGACAGAACCAATGGACAAACTCAGAGGGAAATGGCTGAAGTGAAGGATGATGCGTACATTGCCTCCCTCACTACTACGGATGGCGTCGTGATGGAGGCTGGGCCACATGATCTCCGAGTGACGTGTTCCGACGTCCCTCAGGCAGGACCTGCTGAAACGGTTAGGTGTGGCAACGAAGCAGATAAGTGCCGCTCTTCCACGGAGAAGCAAAGTATTGCCGACTCCAAGAGTGGCATCAGGAACGACCGACCGGAACAGAGTGACACACCTACTGTAATATCGGATAGCACAGGGCAAAACACAGCTGCCACAGTCGAGATCGTCACCATCAAAGACGACAGCAGCAGCATGAGTGATTCCGCCAATGGCACCACCGCTGCCACCTCAACGAATCATCATATGTGCACAGCTTCATTCGTTCAGCGTTCCACCAAAGCCTCCAAGAAGAGCGTCATCACCAGGCCTCGCGATAGAGTCTGCAACGCCGCTGTCGACGCCGTTCTGGACCGTATCGCAGCAACCCCGACTTCTTCTCTCGAAGATACTGGGGAGGACCAGACGGGCATCACTGCACTGGAACTGGCCTTTGGTGCCTTCGATGTCATGGAAATTGCCAGTAGCGCGGACTTCATTGAGCGATTTCACCTGTACCACTTCCTGGCCGTGTACCGCAATGAAAGGCTCGGACAGCAGGGAGGTCATGTTCACGGTAGCAGCGGAGTCAGAGGTGCGGCTGTCAACGGCCGGAGCTGCAACAGGAACCAGGACAGGGCGCTAGACTTATCTAGAGGAAGCTCTCGGTGGCTCTCAGGAGAAACGCCGGATGAAGAACCACAGGTGGTAGGCACTGCAGACTCAAAAAGCTCCCCTACAACAGAGAAAGCACAGGTGGATAAGACGGGTACTGCAGAGCAGGCTTCCGTAGCCACACAGATGGCTGCGGCGGAAGGGAGAGAGAAGCGACGTCGACAGCTCAGCGGTGCCCTGAATCTGACCACCCGGCCGGCCGTCAGGTCTAATACATTTGAAGGACCAGAATCGGCGCAACAGAATCAACTGGAAACCCACCAGGGGCGACAGATGGAGAACCTTCTGATGAACGGCCAGCAACGAGGAGCAAACATGAACGGATGGAGCAGTGGCTGGCAACAAGGAGCCACACGCGTGGCACCCAATCTCGATCTCCGCCCTTCGGAAGCCCGAACTAATCTTCGAGGAAGCATGAGCAATACGGAAAGCAGATGGTCTTCGAGCGGCCGACATGCAGAGGACAGGGACTTCCGAAATGGCGGAACAGGACCTGTCGAACAGGCAAATGACCCGTCACAGACGTCGCAGCTCGATCCCAGCGGACCTTGGATTGACGGCATCGATGCTTACCGCCGCGATGGAGCATCAAAGTCGTCTACGAACCAAGACCTCATTCGGAGATTTGCCGACGCCGGGACTACCAGAACGAGCGAGAGGCATCCAACCGATCAGTCACCGACATCAGGAACGCCACTCAAGGACAAATCCCGACCGAAACCACTGCACATTCCTCCAGAGATATCTTCATATGAGCATGGAGGGACATCAGTGCCATCAAGTGACCAGCTGGAGCTTCTGAATGGGCGCAAGAACTGTCCCAGCCCTCCGGCTCAACCAGGAAGGGAGCGAACGGCAACGCTTCATCCACGTCACTGCAATGCTGCTAACCAGGAAACACCGGCAGCAACGATGGCAAACATAACCTGGCGACAGCCACCATCCAGAGATGAAGCCAACGCAACGATTCAGGTCAGAAACGGGGCAGTGAACGAGACGACGACCCAGACCAGAAACGGCCCCAGGCGGGAGCCGACCACGACAGTGCAAAGCGATGGAAGAAGCGATGCCCGAAGCGTGACTCCGATTACCCCAATTACACCATTCAGCGAGAGCTCTTTGTCTGTTTGGATGAGCGAAGATAGCCTCCCGGAAGAGGAGGTGACTGTGGTCGCAGAGAAGAGAGCCCGGGCAGAGTCAGACGACATCGCTGTTCAGTCACAACTGCTGCGGGCATCCACGCCGGAGCGTGAAGGCGACGCAGCTGAAAGGGACTCGAGAACCATCCAGATAGTGTGGCAAAACGGCAGAAACGAAGAGAGTGTCAATGCTGGGCGTACTGGAGATTCAGACAGGCTCCATGATGATAGACGCCATCAACAAAACGAAGCCAGTAAGGTAACTCAAAACGGCGATGAGCACAGTGCTGTAGGCAACAATGGTTGTGGAACCCACGAAGAATGCGACATCGAGCCAATGCTCGAGACGTCCAGTGCTGCCCAGACCTCTCAAGATGATCCCCTCGAGCGTATTACCCACGCAGATCAGGCGGCAGTAGCAAGTCCATTAGCAATCTCTTCTCCAAAGGAACTGACTCCACGAGCTTCTCCAACAGGGGACCCCGTGGAGCCAGCGACACTACCTACCGACCGCGCCGAGGCCAGGGAGGCCGACAAGCGCCGGCGACGTCTGATGGCCGCTGAGATTCAGGACCAGAACGAATGGCTGACGATGGCTGACGAATTTGCGGAGAGAGGGCAGATGAGGGAACGACGCACCTCACTGATTGGGCGCGTTCTGAGAGCGATGGACAGGCAGAGACCAGACGATCGGGAGGAAGATACTGGGGAAGATGCAGGACGCAATCCGGATGATAACTTCATTGGGGAGCAGCGAGATGTACTGAATCTGCAGATGGTTTCTGAAAGCCATTCTGACGATGATGTTGATTCTGTACAAAGTGTTCGCCCGTCCAGCGAGCATCACCAGATCCGTGCCAGCCACGCCAAACCCAAGCCTTGCTCAAATAAAGGTTCCAAGAAAGACGGCTCTCCCGCCACCGGCGATCACCTTATGGAAAACAAATCAACAGCCTCCCGTTCCTCAGCTGACGAGCTTGGTCGCACACCCTCTCCCTCTCTCGCCACAGACGCGATCCCACCCCGTCGAGCGCACTCGGGTCGCGCTCCATCTCGCGACTTCCCACTTCCCTCCCTCCCTCCACAAGACCTTCCCACGCCGAGACCCCTCTTCCCGACGCCCAGAGTTCCACGCTACGTCGACCTGCCGCCGCCAGAGGAGGACCCGATACTGAGGAGAAGATCTCGCCAGTTCTGGAGGGCCGTTCAGGGAAGACCGGGAAGGGCGCTGCGTGCACATCTGATGGGTGGTTCAGTAGCCGATATGAGGGCAGAAGTGTTGCGGATTCATTTAAGATCAACTGGAGAAATCTCCGGATCGCCTGAGTTTCCAAGAGATGTGCCAAGGGAGATGCTAGTGCAGGTTGAAGAGGAAGTAGATGGCACTGTGACGGAAAGCAAGCCTGCTCGACTGGAAAGGAATCAGACACAATCGGATTTCAAATCTTATCTTGGAGAAGGCTCGACTTCGCGAGCACAATCTACGTCCGAAAATGGATCGGCCAAACCACTGGTATCTTCCTCCCTCAAAACACATTCGTCTAGGTCGCAGGTCTCAGAGGAGATGCCGACACCTCACACTACACCATCGTCGTCACATCAGCGGACTCCAACACCGCAGCCGATCCTTCCTGTCCCCACACGGTCAGCATTCCGACGTCGGTTCTACGGACAGCTGCACCGTGTACTGTGGCCGAGCAGTCTACCGGAGAGCCCGCTTGACCTCCGCTGCACGCAGCGTCAGCAGTCTCAGGAAAGTGAACCACAGGGAGAAAACCTGCAGGAGGCTAGGAAGAGGACATCAGCGGACAGTCCACCAATCGTGGTGCTTCATCCGCGACCTACGTCCACCCCAGGACAAGAGGTGGAAGACGATGGACCGATGGATCTCAGCTGCAGGGAACGAGGCCGTTGATGGCAGCGCTGCCAACGGGAGACAGCTCACTGCTTCAGACCGCGGTTCGTGTGGCGAACAAAACCCGACTGGGGAAGTGTGTAAGGCCCATGAAATACGAATGAGGATTAGGATAAAGTGGAGGAGGTAGTGTCTTTGATTGGGGACATGTTTTCGCCCCCAGCTGTGAGACGCTGTGTTGTTCATCTTGTTGTTGTTCGTTTCGTTCTTTGTTCGTTCCAGTTAAATACATTTCATCAATTATTGAACATTCTCATTCTTTCGTGCTCAAATTTTAATGCTCATTTCACTCAGCATTTTAAGTAGTCATCAACACCAGCAAGTCGAAGCACACAGTAAAAACAAAGTTACAAAGAAGAACCGAATCGCCGATCCATGCATTTTATTATCGACACTCGAGCACTACACAACCATGCCAGCATGCAGCGCTCAATCCACTTGCACCGCCACAGACCTTCCCAAGGTCGGTCCGTAAGGTCGTTACTTCCCAACTCATCGACCTAATCTGCCCGAAACCTCGACCAGGCCGTCCCTGAACACCTCGCCGAACTGACCTGTCGCGATCCTCCACGAGTCTGTCGCAGAACACGCGGTACACCTCGTGTACCCAGAGGCGCACCAGTTTGGCGGCGTCCGGCAGCTGGGCGGCCGGTACCAGTAGCACCCCGCGCACCACGCGTGCCAGGTCCCGCAGGTTGAACACGTAGTGGGACTTGGCCGGTGTTGGCAGGAAGGTGGTGACGGCCGCTGCGTACACGGTGCGAGTGGCTTCCACCAGCGTCTGAAAGAACGGGGTCAGAGTGTAAGTGATGGGTAAAATCACAGCTTCAGCGTACATCGGACCCGCGTACCGTAAAATATGCAATGAAGACAGCTTAAATACTCGGCACCAGTAGGTATAGCCAGCTTGGTTCTTGAAGTCGTGGCGTTGTTTCAGAAATATCTTCCTGAGTACCGCTTATCCATTCCCGTATATATATTATCCATTCCCGACATATATACATACACAAGCAAAACTTATCTTAAACATTGCCGTCATTTCTCTTTTTCTTTAACGTCCCATACCTTACTACAATCGGCTTTGTAATCTCTCCCACCCTGACCAGGCACTCACCCGTCCGAAGCGCGCCACAGCCGTGTCGAAGCCCTTAGCGAAGTGCCAGTCGACGATAGCGCCAAAGATCTTGTTGAGCACTTCGTCCTGGAACTCGTCTATGCCGATGACGTTCAGGTGACGTATAAAGCGACTGGTGACGTCGTTTCGACCGCCACCGGGAGGACCCATCGCGGAGATGAACAGCTGGCGGCGACAGGCGGGAGGGAGAGGGTAGGGAGTGAAGTGAGCAGCGTCTCACGTTACCCACAACAAAGAAATCGGAAAACGGGATAAGGTTGCACCTTTCGATGTCTTTATATTGATCGATTTGAACGCTGGCATTATCCCGCGCCCCGCTGGGGGGGGGGGGCAGAATCTGCCCCCCCTCCCGTTTTTCGCCAATAACTTCTAAACGCGTTACGCCAGCGACGTCAAACTTTCAGTACCTTATCATACATCAATTTGACACGTTCCCTGAAAATTTGAGCGAAATCCGTCGGAAAATTTTTGAGAAATTGACGTTTTAGTGACGTCATGTTCGCCATTTTCGCCTCAAAAACGGCAAAATTTCAAACGCCGCTAACATCTTCATTTTTAAAGGAATCAAGACGTAACAAAAAAGGTTATACGTGATTCTACTTTGTCTATCAAATGGCTATCTCGGTTTTTTGAAAATTTTGGATTTTGGCCAAAATTTTTCCAAAAAACTGACTTTTTTGGGAAAATATTTATAAAATCCAAAATTTTGAGTTTATCGAAAAAACCGGAATGTATGTCAAAGAAGTGGTCTATGTGCACCCACATACCAATTTTTAGAAGAATCGGTTCAAAAATGTGGGAGTTATTCAAAATTGTATGACGTCACGACACACAAAAATTTTGAAAAATGATTTTTTTGGAAGTTCTAGACCTCGTACGGAAACAAAAATAGCACCATTCGATTTGCCGTGAAAAACTGCATCGGATAGACACCTTTTTAGGCCTTAACAACCAACTTCAAAATTTGACCTTACTTGACCTGACCTTGACCTGACCTCGACCTGAAATTCATCCAGAGGTGGTCCATATCACTTATTGAGTGTGCCTATTGAATTCCATGAGTAAAATGACCCATAAAACATGTGCCGCACATGCCCTTTTCTATATTTTGTTTTTGGTGACCTGACCTGACCTGACCTGACCTTGACCTTGACCTTTGAATGACATTGTGTGCAACGAATATTGTCTTGGTAGTCTAAGAACACGTTTTGGGCAATCAGTCTCAGTCCATTCTTCGGCAACTACGGTGCAAGGCCGATACTGTGCAAACTTGCATTTTGTACCCTTGACCTGACCTTGACCTGACCTCTGACCTACTTAAGCAAAAAAATTTGGGCTCTTAAGATCCGCCTTGTTGAGAGCTTTCGATTGCCGTTTTCCCCGTCTTTCTACGACCATCGGTTCGGAAGTTAGACAGGGGGGGCAGAATCTGCCCCCCCCCCCAGCAGGGCGCGTATGGCTGAATAGCCCAGCGGGGCGCGGGTTATCAGTCGATCAACGTATTGCTAAGGTGGCACATAATTTTACGCCTGTACAGCATCTCATTAGCAGGACTGAAGCCGCGGGGGTGTCTCTAATCTGATCTAAATCTATCTTTTTGTTCAGCTGCGCCTATCTTCTGATACAGCCAGCAGCCTTACTCCTTCACAATAGGAGGAGTTCATATCGTTCCTTGTCGCTCTAAATGCCCTGTGCTCGCTTCCCTTTCCTCCCCCCCCCCCCCCCTCTTCGCCTCCCACACGTACCACATCGATGAGCTGCAGTTTGGAGGTGTCCTTCTTGTCGTACCAGTGGCCGTGGTCGACCCACTGACGGAGCAGCTCGATCGGCGGCTGGGCGCCGTATTTCTCCTTCTGCGGCATGTTCAGGTCGTCGACGAACACAACGCACTTGCGGCCCATCTGTGGACCGTAGACACCCTTCCGGCGCCTGCGGTTGGTAGGAAGAGAAGGGAGATGGGGATGAGTTAGTGCACCGGCTAGGAAACGAACCACTCTGGATCTTGATTTATCAATTATCAGTTGAACGTCTTACGGGACAACAAACGAGCGATGGCAACAACCGAGTCTCTAAAATGTGAAGTGAGACCTCTAAAAGACTTGTGAGAGTCACTTATCCTACCGTTACCTCAATGGACCTTAGATTTGGTTGCAAACAGTCCAGCACGTTCATTAGATGTAGAAGCTGTCTCCTGCACAGGCACACGTCAATCGGGACCACAGCTGACTTGTGCGGGCCACTCTTTCAACCGATGGCTAATTGCGCACCAGCTTTAATTATGTGTTTATCAATCCAAGCACAGGTTTTACGCCCACTGCAAAGATCTGTTACATCCCAATCCCCATAGTTAAGCAGGTCGGACAACGTCACCAACCTGTCCAGCTTGGACTTGGCGATCTTGTGTTTGTTCGATTAAGAACATGTCGGATAGTCTATATCAGCGAATAGATCACGCCGGGTACACGTCCAATTTGAACATGATTATACCCCATGTCTGTCAACTGTCCAATTCAGACATCCCACGCCCCTCACCTGTCCAGTTTGGACATGACTATATCCTGCGTCTGGCCGGCGGTGGTGCGCGCAGAGAAGCTGATCGTGTTCAGCACATATCTGTCCCGCGGCAGGCCGACCAGGAAACTGTTTGTAATGGCTGACTTCCCTGTGCCGGTGGGGCCGACCATCAGAAGCGGTACGTCGTGTGACAGGTAGGTGTTGAGGAGGAACGTCTGACGGGCCGTCTCGTCCGTGGCCACCGTCAGCTCGCTCACCTGGGTGGCGAAGAAGAGAGAGAGAGAGAGAGGGAGGCGAAGACGGGACAGTTGGTGTCTTTGTTCTGGTACAGAGGATAGTGTAAGGTTCGACATTAGTACTGTCATGAGATTGACTTTTTTATTATGCATCACATTACGCTTTCAAATGACAATCCTAGTCACAGTCACTCGAGATAGAATTATCTACGTAACAAGCAGCCACAAGCAAACAGGTGAAATGGGTGATTGAATGGCGTGACAAGAAAGCCGGACTTCAACTGTTTAAGGCGTGATTGAAAAGCGACGATTAACCAGCTTCTTATCAGCGCTATACACAGATTCCATCACCAAACATGACTTCAGAGAGCCAAAAATCCCAGAATAATGACACACGCTAACCTTCCGTCCCATGCGTACCCTTGCAATCATTTGTAGGTAGCTCATTTCCTACCTTGGCATTGGCCGGTATCTGCAGGAGCGCCTTGTCCACCGTGTCAATCCAGCGGACCCAGCGGCCCGTGTCGCGCTTCTCGTACATAAAGTCATACACCAGGCCCGACTCGGGCGGCAGCTGGCTGAAAACCGATGACGGGGTGAGGTGGAAGAAAGGTATCGGAAATGAGTGAAAGATTGACGACGATTAAAGAAAGATCATGATCTAATCAGCAGCTTGCAGTCGGCAGGTCAATCAGATCATAAACGTGATTATTGCATTCATAATATGCCGCACACAGCTCACAGCCGTTCGAAATACGCATATTTACTTTCCTCGTTCATCCTGAGGAAAGCGATTATCACCCGTCCAGTGATGCCTCTGAATTTATCGCGCTTGCACGCTTATCTCTAAATTTCATCTCTGAATCACGTCAGCACTGGCCACTGAGCCACTGAGCCACTATCACAGTCCTCACTCACCCCTTGCCAAGTTTGAACGACTTGGGTTTGGTGTAGGTCTTGTTGGTGCCCAGCAGAATATCTCGGAGCAGGGCGTCGAAGGCTCGGCGGCTCTCGGCAGTCATCAGGGAGCCGACTGACCACGGTAGACAGAACACAAACAGACCCTGCCGGCGTGAACAGATTTTTATATTAAATCCCTGGAACACTCACCACTGAGTCACTGACATTATCATATTCTTGTCATACTCCAAGCAACGATAGGTCCTGTTCCTAAAACTTTTTTTCGTCAGTGGGTTTGAATAATCACTTGGTATCTAGATAGCCAGGCTATCTGCCAGAGCCACAGCTGGAGCCTGTTGGTGAGGTCGCATTAGTCTAGGCATTAGGACCAAGTGGATGAGGTCGCACTGTAACTACCCTGGACCCAGTCGGTAAGACAGAGGTAGCACTATAACTGACCTGAACCCAGTTGGTGACGTCGCCGTGGACTGACCTGGACCCAGTTGGTAACACAGAGGTAGCGCTGGACTGACCTGGACCCAGTTGGTGAGGTTGTTGGGGTGGATGGCGTCCTTCCCCGGCTGGGTCGACTCGGCAATCTCGTCCAACATACACGTGTACAGCTTGGTAAAACACTGCCGGAACGGACGGGAGTCACGACATTTGCAACAGCCAACAGGATAGAAAAAGGCCCAATCCACTCAATCATTTGATGAATGATTCTAGCACAATGGTCACAATATCACATTGAAAGATTGATAATAGTGTCATCGACAAGCAGCCCCATGACCAGTAATTTACGCTTCATAAAATAGCAACTGATGATATGTAACTCGAGGGAGCCCTTTCATCCTAGCAAATATTAAATCCGCTCCGGAGGAAATTTTCCATAAAAGCACACGTCAAAAACGACGACAGATCGAAGCAATGCCGAGTCACAACGCTACACTCACCCAGACCAGATGCAGCTCGGACGTTCGCATGAACACCTTAGCCTGGTGTTTGAGGAAGTCGAACAGCGGGTCCATGAGCCACTCGAACATGTCGTCAATACTGGCCTTCAGCTCGTCAGTGATGGCAGCCGGTAGCGTGGTCAGGTAAGAGTCCTGAGGAGCGAGGGGAGGGAGAGGGGAGGGAGGCGAACGGTCAGCGCAGGAGGGTATGGTATTTTCTTCTTAATTAATATTTACTAGGCAGGAACCTAACTAGCATTCACCTAAGTTTTCAGTCTTGACGTTCTAGCTAGTCTATCACCCACAGGATTTTCTGTCTAATAAAAAGTATGATCTCCTTAGCCTCTGTCCTCTATCTCGCTGCACCAGACCTTCACTATTTAGTTGTTTCTTCCTAAGTATCAGGGCATTTTCCCTCGTGTCTTCTCCTACAACTCGTATGTTTTCTATGTATACTCGTGATATACCCCACTTCCTTTGCATCTATGAGCCTTCCTTATCTCGGCAGCTCACTGAAAACCAAGCAATCTTTCTCTGCATATGTCTTCATTTTCTCTGTCCGATGCACCTTTTCATAGTCTTTCCCACCACTCCTACGCTCATCCATCGTACCTTGATGGGCCTCCATCCGAGCTGGTGCGGCTCCATGTAGATCATACCGCACCGGGACACGGTGGCAGGGGAGGCCTGCTCCAGATCAGCCGGCTCGAATATCAGGTTCATCGAGCTGCTCATCTGTACAGAGGGAGAGATGGTGGCAGTTATAATATAGATGCCAGAAGCGATACGGATACGGCCGGCTCCTATGGCTTGCCGTTCACTCCATTTACACAAGCTTAGTGATAATGAAAACAAAATTCATTGTCAATAAATACGCTTGCCTTTCGGACAGTCTTCCTGGGGCGTACCTAAACTTTTTTATCCCCCTATGATTATCGAAACCTTCTCCTGACATGATATATCGCCCCCCCTTTGCCCGATCTGTTAAAGCCGCGATAGTGGACGGGGCATCAACTGATCGTCGCTGACCAACGGGTTGGTGGGTGGGTGAGTTGTACCTGTGGAACTACGAAAGTGTCTCTGTCCGTGCTTTGACGTGAGTGAATGTGTGAATGCTGTGAATGTTTAGATTAGTAACCGCGGATACGGATTCTGAGCAGTACCTAATCGCCACGCACTTTCAGAATGTGGATCGCTCATGATTGTTCAATACAATACAATACAATATATAATTTATCTGACAAGAAAGACCTCGTGCTTGAATGAATCGTGTTCAATGAGTCATCCTGACGCTATTTCCTCCCGTACACGAGGCTTCCTCCCGTACCTGAATGATCTCTCCGGACATGAGGCAGAGCTTCTTGTTGTCGTCGAGCACGGTGTTCATGTTCTCGATCCAAACGGCATCCACGGGTCCGTCGAACAGGATCCACTTTCGGTCGGAGCTCACCGACTGGGCAAATTCGCGGAAACTGTTGGCCAGCACGCCTGTGATGGAGAGGAAAAGACTGGGTGGTCAGTAGGAGGGAGAAAAAGCTGCTAAAGGGAGAACAGTAGGCTTGGATGTTAGTATCACAGGCGCGTTGCTAAGAAAACAGACGATAAAGGCCGCCCCACACCAGGAACTCGCATGCGGGTTGCGAGTTTTTGGGTTTTCGGGTTTCTTCTAAATCAAATGATACAATCTAAGCTAAGTGACCCACACGACCCTCTAACAAGCGAGTCTGCATGTTTTTAGCTTGCGAGCGACCTTGCATCGCATTCCAAAAGTTGATTTTGAGTCAACTTTCGATTCTCCTCGCTGCGAGGTCTGCGAGTTCTGCGAGGTTTGCGGGTTTTTCGTTGGAGTCGAATTTTGGTTTGTTGCGCTGGTATTGCGACTATATGTAATTTTCTGAAGGTGCGGCTGCATTGCATTCATAAAGTTACCATAAGGGAACGGTCTAATCACTCTATGAATTAGTATTATGCCCGCCAAACTCAAAACCCGCAAACTCGCAACCCGCATACGAGGCCCAGTGTGGGGCGGCCTTAAATGCGAACGAGAACTTCCCTTATAGTTGTTATTATAAACTTCCCTTATTTATAGAAATCGATTTGTATAAATATGGAACGATAAACCAAAACGACATTCAAACAACCATCAATTACTAGCAGTATGAAAACATTTGCCCCAAATCCACCGCTCCAGTCACCAAACCACCCATCCCCGGTCTTACCGTCGGACCACTCGTGTGACACGGGGTCGAAGCAGCCGTACAGCTGGCCCATGGTGATGGCCTTGGGGTTGATGATCTTGTACTGAACCGCGTTCTCCGGCATGGCTGCCGACGCCTCGGCCGACTCGTTGATCAAAGTGAGAGCGTCCGCCAGCACCTGAGGTGATAATGTGGCAAGGGGTAAGCAAGAAAAGGAATTAGTCAGAGGGAGGAAGGACTCGAAAAACATAACATAATTAGTGTAACATCGAATCCCACGATACACATCAAGGCAAGCTCTGGGTAGGCAGCGTGATCGTTATGCAACCGATGCCAGAAGTTACCGGACAAATAATTTATCGATTCGACTCGACTACTTCGTAAATTCATTGCTTCAAGTTCTTCAAGAAGTGTATGCACTATCTAATACTTACAAATGGACCGTCGGAGCCACGAATGCGTCACCAAAAACAACATAACATAACAAACAGTCAATACGACGCATGAAAGCTGCAGCAGGGCGGGTGGGGACACGTAGTAGCACACGGCTTACCTGGTAGGCGCAGGTTTTGCCTCCCATCGGCTCTCCGACAACCATCAGCCCGTGACGGACCAGAATCATCTCGTACACCTGGATTATCTTATCTGGAACACCGCACAAAGCAATACAGCAGTGGACAACGGTCAGCGGAAGAAATTGGTGAGGGTCGTGAATATCACAGGTAGTAAACAAAGTGGTGATATGTATGTCGTTTAGGTTGTGGAGCTTCTTCACGTATAACCTATATAACCAGTACCACGTACGATTATAAACTACATACACAATACATACGCAAACTACGTATGCAAACTACAGGCCTCGCGAAGAGGCCTCACTTCATGAAATCCTCCAAAGTCAAAGTCAAAGAAAGTCAATCATTCTTCACGTGCAAAAATTCAGATAAAGAATTAAGAGCGGGTTCCGAATTCTTACGATGGAACGATACGCACTCACCGATAAACCAGGGCACCGGCTGCAGGTTTCTCTTGGCGATGGCGCGGTGGAGCGCCTCCAGTAGCACCTGGTAGTCGGGTTTGGGCAGCACCACGCCAGGGAACAGGTCGCTGATGATGCCGGCGAACAGCGGCACGTCCTGCGGGGGATACAGCGTCAGTGTCCGTGTCAGGGTGCCAGACTGGGGAAGTCAAATGCGCAGGAGGACATTGGCTAAGCCAGATTGTAAGCCGAAGCAACTGAGCTACCAGAAGCGCATTGTCCAATAATGTTCACTGACGACCGCTGGCAGCTAGAAGACCAAAGCCTAGGCTTTCTTCTCTCAGCCATCATGAGAGCTCTCTGCTCAGCTGTATGCATTTATTTTTTTTTTTTTAAGATTTTTTTATATCCAATCTACTATAAGCATCTGCTGCACAATGCACATCCCACAATTAGTATAACCTCCCGTTCACCGCATAACTTTTGGCCTTATCGTCCCTTCTCACGAGCAGCTCACCTGCGACAGGAACTTGGGCAGGTTGACGTCCTGGATGGCCCTCAGCACCAGCACCGATTCGTCCACGTCGGGCAGCTTCAGCTTCAGGTTGCCGGCGGCGGTCAGTACCGCCTTCACCGCGCGCATGCCTGGAGCAGCGAGGGGAAGGAAGGGTGACATGATCGAATACCTTTGGAGAAGGAGATTCAATTTTCTGAGAAAGTGGGTTGATGGTCGTGTAAGACATGCGACTTTCTTGTCTGCTGAAGGTTCCATAGGCTGTTTTGTAATGCGCGTACGTAGACTCCGTTTGGGACGATGCCAATGCGGGTCTTTTAACTTTATTTGGGTGCAGCTTGAGATAAAAATACGCGCTTTGTTGAATCGACAAACATTCCAATGTTCGTAGTGTCATAATAAATATGTCATGTCTACAGCAGCTGGCCGAATACACGTAAAGCTCCGAACAAAACGCTTAGCTCCGATACAAAAGCAAGTCAGAGAATCCCTTTAATAAAATCCCACCGAAGATCCATTTAATAAAATCACGTCAGAATAGTGAGATATACAAAAAAAAGAGACACGCCGCTCAGCTAAGCCTCTCACATGGGAGGGAAAGACGGGAAAATATCAGAATGTCACGACCACTGACCGTAGTCGTAGTGATGCTGCGACGACAGCTGCTCGGAGCACAGACGGTACGTGTCCACAATCTTACCGGCCAGTCTGTGGCAGACGAACAGAGTCAGAACGGCTGCGGTTATACGCCACAAGACAGTCAGAAGTATAGACAAGGAATGTGAAAGAAGGAAAGGAGGCTAAGGCTAACAATGTTTGAAACTTCAATCAATACCTTCTTACACAACGAAAACTAATCGTAAGTGACGAAAGGAATTATTAGTTGAGGAGCCGAATATGTGCTCCATTTGTCAACTTGTTGCACGTCAAATACTCCATTAGATCAGAATTCCGGATATACTACTCGGACAACAAATTGTCTAACAAAAGCTACTCGCTGGATTAATAACTTTCCGTACCTTGAAGAACAACAAATTGACAAATGTATGATTCTACACCCCACACCCTTCCATGCTCCTTCGCCCTACACCCTCTGCGACTTGAGTTCTTCAGATCGGCCCATTTGCGAGATCTCACCCTCTGGCGGTCATGAAGCCGAACGAGTAGAGCGAGATCTCTCCGATCATGGCGTAGTCGGGTACCATCATGGCCACCGTGCGGAACAGCACCTTCAGGTTGTCGGGCAGCTCCTGACGGCCGGCGTAGCTGCAGGTGATATAGAACGGTCAGACCTGCGTCAAACTCTTAAACACCCCTTCCCCGTCCCATCAGCAGAGAGACACGTGACCTTATAAAATCAGAGCGATACTTAACTCTAGCACTGGATTACTGCGCACATGACTAGCGAAGGACAAGGTAGGTAGCTTAAGGAGGCGATTTCCAGAAAATCGGTCCTGGCCTTGATGATAATGTGCTAAATTCCTGATTGCCTAAATAGGAGGCAAAAATGTGATGTTAGATACGGGACTTAGAAAATCGAGGAAAGGCAACGGCTATTTGACACCTACGGCTATTTGTGATACAACAGCTCCCGGCACAAATAGCCTATGACACATGCTAAGCTTCCCTCCGCCCACCGACTGACCCGGGGTTCATGGTGATGAAGATGCAGCAGGTGGGGTCGAGCACCAGCTCGGTGCCCTCGAAGTTGAACGTCTTGACGTGTGCCACGATGGCCTGTTGGATGCAGTGGATCTGCTGGGCTACCACCGACAGCACCTCCAGCTCGATACGGTTGAACTCGTCGAAACAGGCCCACGCACCGGCCTGCGCCAGGCCCTGAGGACAGAGGGGAGAGGTGGGGAGGGGAGATAAAGAGAGGAAGGTGATACGGTAAATTATGCAAATTTAATGACCCTATCTCATCTCATTGAAGAAAAAACGATGCGTTTGTAATGCTACGACGTTGCATAGAATGTCGTGTAAAAGTTGACACATGATGCAGAACTCAGCTAAGCAATTAATCATTTATACCCGAGAAAATGATCTTTAGCGAGATAAGTAATTTTCCGTACCTTGAAGAACTTGCCCATGGCTCGGTAGTCGAGTCCGTCGGAGCAGTTGAAGACCACACACTGTTTCGCCATAGCCTTGGCCAGGTCCTTGGTGGTCTCCGTTTTACCTGTGCCGGCCGGCCCCTCCGGCGCGCCGCCCAGGTGCAGCTTCAGGGCGCCCATCAGGGTGCTGGGGGAAGGAAGGGGTGAAGGCGATGAGAGGGATGCGGGAGGTGGCTTAACAGAACTTCACAGCACAGCGTCCATTAGGATTCCAGAACGGAGGGAGCATCATTGTATTGCGGTACAGCATCGAATCAGGCGCTGACAACTAGCGACATCTATTGGCGGGAGTGTCAGTGTAGTGCGGTACAGCATACATTCAGGTGGACAGCTCGCGCCATCAGCTGTTGGCGGGAATATCGGTGTATTGCGGTGCAGCATATACGTCATATTCAGCGCTGAATATTACGGCCCTATATTGCTAAGAGTATGGAGCAGAAGTTGTCCAGATAACACCGGCAGTTCATGCTAAGTAAGTTATGAGCACTTACCGGTAACAATTGTCTGTATGTAAGTGTTGTGATGACCAGACGAGCTGCAGAGTTACCCAGGTAACACGGACATTATTTACTCGCTAATATCCCGGTACTTACCGGTAACACCTGTCTGTGAGCGGCGTGATGACCAGCCGGGCAGAGTTACCCAGGTACTCGAACCCGTACGGAAGGTCCGTCGTCATCATACGGACCTGTGAAACAAACGGGAAAATCTGTTTAAAAATACAATGAATTAAGCACATTTATAATTGATAAGTGGCGGGATAAGAAACTTCCGTAGCTTGAAAAACTTTTTCTACGCGCAACACGTACACGTATCCAGAAAACGTACCAGCAACATAAGAATTTCGATAACACAACAAAAACCAGCAGATAGAGTAGACTTTATGACGTATGGACCCAGCTGTTACACGCCAAACCCTTGGCATCCCACTGACATCTCTAATCAGCCGCGCCCTTCGCTAACCTGCACAGTGTCCTGTTCCCAGTAGTAGCGCAGCTGGGCGATCCAGTTGAAGTCCAGAGGCGACGTCACATTCTCTTCTGTGAGCTGTTTAACCACGTCCCGTGCTGCAAAGCGGACAACGGTCATCCGGGGGTAGGGGAAGGCGTCACAAACCAGAAGGGAAGGCGGAATGGGAATGATGAATGGGACCAGGCTATGGCAAGGGGTGCCGAGACAAGTAAGGGGTAGAGAGGGACAAGGAGAGGTGGGAAGTAGCGGGATGTCATTCAACCACTCTACGGATGATGGAGTGGGAGTCGCATTTCATTCCGTCGGAAATGAAGGAGTTGGAGCTAGAAGGGAACGCTAAAAGGAGCGGTTGTGGTAAAAGCAAGGACAAAAAATTAATAAGGGTAATGCAGGCCGGAACAGGATACTAGTCGAAAAAAACTTACACCATAAAAAGTCGGCGATTTCTTCTAGACTATTGTCAATCCTACTTATTGCACCATCCCATATTTCAACCACAGTGATAACAGTTAACACACAGCTTCTTTCCGAAACCATTGACCATCACTCAATGCTCCTGACTACCATGCATTCACCTCCACCGCCCATCACACCTTGTCAGTAGGGCGTCGACCCACTCCGACTACCCCCCCCCCCCCCCCACACACACACACCCCATCCCCACCCCTCCCGCTCCTACCGTGTACGTCGATGACAATGAGAGCTCCCAGCGAGATGCGGTGTCCCGGCTGTAGTTTTCCCCGCACCAGGGCCACGGTGCGGTCAATCTGGCCGTTACACTTGGACAAGTACTTCTGTGGCGGAGAACGGATATGTGCAACAGTGTTAGTAGTTAAAAGCGTCCTGTTCCTTATAACTAACAACTTAAAGATGCAGGTATAATTTTCATAGTTGAGTGCTTACTTAATATAGGTTTACTAATTTTAGGACAATGTCTATTATCAAGGCTCCAGTAGAGGCCAACAGTCAGTTACTTTGTGCTTGCAATGACATGAAAAAACATGTGATGCAGCAATCGGGATACGTTAGTCATTTCTGCCTTTCATCACCGGGCACACTTTGTTCAAATAGTGAGGTGCTTTGACTAAATAATTCACTGCCTTTCCAACCTTAAGTCCTCCGTCTGTCTCTATGGCCTGGGTGACCTCTGTGGTCCATGCTACTTTAACACTCATTCCTGTCAATAGTTCCCACCTTGAGTCCTCCGTCTGTCTCTATGGCCTGGGTGACCTCTGTAGTCCAGTGGATCTGGCTGCCACAGAGCACTATCTGTCCCGGCCACTCCAGTACCCATTTCTCACCTGCGGTCAGACAATGGAGGGTGCGGATCAGTCAGCTATAATACATACCTGCTGAATTTAGAGCCTCATGTAAAAAGTATTAGGATGTAAAATAAAAACATGGCATTCGAAGTTAAAGGTACCAAAGTTGATTTTGGATTAACATCTTTTATTTTGGCCCTAATTTGAAGCTTATACTTAAGCCTCAAGCCTGCTAATTAGTGGGTGGTAGGTTCGAGTAAGCTACATCTCAAAAACTGAATGACGAACACAGTCTTGCAGCTACTATCAGCGAATATACCAGTAACACCGAACGTAGTATCGACCACCATTCCCTTTCCTACTCCTCCGTAGCACCCCGATGACTTTAATACCACTCTATGTACGTAGTCACGACTCACGGGAGGTTTTCACGTAGGAGATGACGGCCCTCTCGGCGACGTCTCTCAGTGATGCCATCATCTGCGACTCTACCTGGGAGAGCCACTTTTCCACCATGCCCTGTCCCGGCGGCACAGAGCAGGAGTCAGATGAGACCCGACACGGGTGGAGGCGGGCGATTGGCTCGGCGTGGTACTTACTTGAACGGGCTCGGCTTAGTACAATACAATACGGAGTTCAAGGGGAGAGTGAACACTGTAAAAAAAGTTTAGCACCCATGTTAAAAACCAGCACCCTATACCTGCTTATTTTAAGCAGGCTAAATGGGTACTAAATTTTAGCACCCTTTTCGAAAAATAGCTCCCTGTGCCGGCTTATTTTAAGCACCCTAAATGGCTGCAACCATTTAGGGTGCTTAAAATAAGCCGGCACAGGGAGCTATTTTTCGAAAAGGGTGCTAAAATTTAGCACCCAGTTAGCCTGCTTAAAATAAGCAGGTATAAGGTGCTGGTTTTTGACATGGGTTTTTACAGTGGGGTTTTTACAGTGTAAGAACAATACCGTGCGTCAAAGTGGGAACTCGTCGTTTCAGGGTATCCTTATGGTAGACCGGTAGTTATTCAACTACGACATCTGTACACTGACTGCCGAGGCAGCCTGGCGCCGTGGCGGCGGTTACCGAAGTCAGAAGACCTATGCACAATACCATAGCAAACCGATGGTCAAAGCCACTGCAACGTCACGTACAGTTTTCAAGTCGTAAAACAATAATCGCTTAACGTAAAACTATATGTTACCTGCAACCTTTATTAGTTCTTACTTCTCGTCTGTGGCTGGTATATCATGCGTTTTTGTGTCAGCACTTTAGAGGCTTATTCATTTAATGTGGAGTTCAGAAACAATCGGCATATCAAGCGTTACATAGTGTTCATTTATTAAAGAGTGTTTTTAATTGTTGTCGGAAAGCATGAACACCGATGTAGGTATGACATCGATTTGCAAAGCACAGAAAGCGAAGGATGAAAAGCGAAAGAGCAATTGGAAGAAAGTTAGCGTCTGTTGAATCGCAGATATAGGCATAGTTTTGTGTATAGAAAAACAATCCATGGGTTTTGTGTTCCAGGACCTTTATACGTATGTCAGTTCAAACATGGTCATGTTATATGGCAATTGATCAGCGCAGGAGCATAAAGTCAATGTTTCCAATACAAGCATTTGTTCACCCCCATGTCCACACATCACTTTTCAGAATTAATGGCACGCGCACACACCATGCAGTTTTATTGCATCTGAGGAATTCGCTTAGATTGGATTGGTTAGATGTTACCTCTCTGGACATTTTCCCCGACTGAAAATTGCGGTTGGTCAGAGGCAGGTGAATATACATAGATGAATGTACGAGGTCAGACTCTCAACGTGTGGCTTAAAAAAGGTCCAAATTAACGACTTTCAATGCTTACTGCATAATTCACGCAACATACGTTACGAAGCAACAGCGAATTATCTAGCAGATTTAGCATAAGAAAATAAGTAAAGTTAAACGCAAGTTAAAAAGCTATATAGTGTCTTTATACCAAACCACAAATTTGCTACACATAAAGTTACACATCATACAGGCACGGAATATATAGTCTACGACATATATTCCGTGATACAGGTTTGCGAGAAAAAAAAAAACAGTTCAACATGATCGATCAAATCTCACACAGCCCGATAGGCATCTTTTTGAAAATATCGCTAATGAGATCCAAGGCCATTATAGTGAAGTTAGTGAGGACAAGCCAGATACCTTTACGGCACAAAAAGCGTAAGAAAAAGCGATTATTTACCATCAAAGCTTATCAAGTACGAAACAAAACCATCCACAATCAGCGCATTGCCGTCTTCCGAGCATTAGATACATAGAGTCCTTTCATCTATTTGATAAAGAACCACCTCAAAATGGCGAAAATAATTATTCGGCGAAACACACGGCCGAGCGGTCTGAGGTTGTATGTTCCACAAGTTGAATATTACAGGCCTATCCATTTATCCAGTTTTCACATCCTTACCTGCATCTGTTAGCATTAACGTGAGAGCGGGGGCAAAACAAAAGAGCGTCAGCAATCAGACACGAGACGGTCATAGAAGTTTTCGATGACCTAGCTCGATGACCTTCGATGACCTCACGATAAGTTATAGCTGTTTGATTTGGGTTCGGTCATCTCTTACAATAATGAAAGTATCGTTTTCCTTCTACACTCTACACTCATTTATCCGCCTTCTTTACTCGTCTATAGAGCATTCAAAAGTCAAACGCTTCGTTTTGTGGGAGGTGGGAAGGTCTAAATGACCATCTTCGGAGACTCACTCTAGGTTCATAGTAAAACAATGGACCGGTAGACTGCACAAAAGGTAACATTACGTTAGTCCAGCTGTTAGTGTTCGGTATTCCCTTGGTCAGTCCCTTTCTGACTCAGCCTGGCGTCTGACGGCAGTTTGCCGTTAACCCATCCGTGGTGTTTGCTTTATTCCCCTGTGACTCACCCTGGCGTCTGCCGGTTTGATGGGCGTGCTCAGCGGAACCTCCTCCTTCTCCGTGGAGATCATGGCCACAATCTGCATATCGTCCGTAAAGCGCAGACGGTGGATGCCTGCCGGACGTCGGGTCACACGGTGATAACTCCAGACGACTTTTTAGTGCCCTGCTCCAGACTAAGGTACGGCGTTAAAATAAACTATTTCATACACTTCAACGGTAAATGACTGCGAATTTATGGCAATACGATATACAAACGAACTTGCGGCAGCCATCATATTCTCACCTTCGAAGCACTTTTTGAGGTGGGGCTGGACGCGCAGCGGGTCCTTGGTCTCTGCCAGGATCTCCAGCAGTTCGTCGTTGGAGAGGAAGAAGAACCTGCCGTCGATTGTGGCATCATCACCAGCTTTGTCACTACAATTTACTCATGGCACACTGTCATGCTACTAAGTGTTCCTCGACTGCAGCTATAATTGGTTACGATATTGAAATGAGACAGGACAAAGTTTCCAGATAACGCCTCCCTCACGTCCACGATTCCACTGAATGGTCTCCAAATCCCACATCACCTCCCCTTCCCCGGCATCTCCGATACCTCCCCAGCACCACACCACAATTCCCCGTGCGTCACACGACACACAACTCCGACAGAGACACCCTTACCTGGGGAAGAACAGCCGCTTCTTCTCCAGGTAGTCGTTGAGGCCCTTCTGGATCTCCTCCAGCAGTCGGTTGGCGTCGTTCAGTCGCTCCAGCATCTGATCCTGAGCGGTAGCCACCAGTGCGTGCGTGTCCACCACCGCCTTACCCATGATGTCGCGCCAGATGCGGTCCACGCGCACAAACTTCTTACCCTCGGCTGGCATCTGGGAGAGAAAAGAGCGAGCGTGGTGAGTCGAACCAAACATTTCTCGGTCATCAGCATATCAATAATAGGCAATATAATATTGCACGATACTTTACAGATTATCGTCTGTTGATCGCATATTTATTCCCCAAACTTTCGCAAGGTTGAATGCTAGGTTCTTCTTTTTAAATTTCTTTGAACAGCTCGACAACAAATTATTTCCCTAAAGATACGACTTACACATTCATTACAGATTAGGTACGCACAGCGATGCGTTTAAATCAGACTAGCTGATACACTTACGGTAGCATGTGACTATCGCTGAGAGGAGCAAGCTCGTACCTGTTTGACGATGTCCTCAGAGCCAAAGATGGGCTCCAGGTATAGCCACGTGGCTTGCACCTTCAGCCAGGCGTCCAAAATGTCCTGCACCGCACGGGGCACACCGTTATCATTAACCCGCGCCCCGTTGGGCTCTGCCGAGCAACGCGCCCGGTTGGGGGGGGGCCATTTTGGCCCCCCCCCCCCCCCTAAGATCTCGAGAACCACGCAACATAGCGACAAGCGGTAAACGGCGTTGGATAGCCCCAACGGGGAACTACCTTGTGACCCAATTTTATTGACCTAGGTCAAACCGATGACGTCACAGGTCAGGTCAAAGGTCCAATTTTCACCGTTTACAGGCACTTCAAGAAATGCGTTGTAAAATCGAGTAAAATGCATTTCATTGAAAATCATCGATGGGGAAATGTTCTTCAAACACATATTTTGCTATTTGAGGTCACTGATACCAGGTCAGGTCACAGAGGTCAGGTCACGGGGGGTCACAATATTAAAGTGTCGTGAGATACATGTAATATGGTCCATTTTACATGACAAATGCGATTATATGGGTCAGGCAGCCTTTGGGGCCAGCTTAAATCACGTTTTGGTCAAGGTCAGGTCAAGGTCAGGTCAAGGTCAGGTCAAATTAGGTCAAATTTCAAAGTTAATATTTTTGCATAAAATGGGTATCGAATCGATGCAGCTCGTCACGGGGAGTTCAATGGTGGTCTTTGTTTTGCCGTACGTGGTCTAGCATTGCTAAAAATTGAGTTCAAAAATTTGACGTCATCATTTTTGAACAGTTTTTTCGCTATAACTTGGCCAAAAAAACGAGATATCGATCTGAAATTTGGTATGTATATAGAAGAGCGCTGGGACTATCACATATATTCCGGTTTTTTCGAAATTCGGAAAAATTTGGATTTTTTCAAAGTTTTTCAAAAAAATCAATTTTTTGAATTTTTTTTGGTCAAAAACCAAAAATTTTGAAAATCCGAGATAGCAGTTTTGTAGCGCCGCTTTTTGTCTACTAGACCATATAAAGAACTTTGAAATTGCTTGATAACTGTAGATTTGGTGAGCGTTTCAAGATTGCATGTTTTTTGCTCATTTTTGCTCGAACATGACCTCAGTTTGACCTCAATAACTCCTGACCTAAGGTGACCTAAGACTTGAAATTTGGTGTGAAGGTGTCAAATTGATGCCCGGGAAGGTACTGAAAATTTGGCGGCGCTGCGCGCCGCCGTTTTCTTGCTATTCAGGAAAAACCACAGGGGGGGGGGCCAAAATGGCCCCCCCCCAACGGGGCGAGGGTTAAGCACTATCGATAAATGACGTTCAGAACGTTCTCTCTCGCAAACTTTAAGATCATTCGGGTTCCCACGAACGCCAAGGTAACTGCGTATTCAGGCGAACATTAGGTGGGTACATCACACAATCGTTCTAAATCGAAAACAAAACTTACTCATACTGACCCACCGTCATCTGACGGGCTATGTGCTATATCCCGGGCTACTCAGCACTACTATTCATGAGTTCCCCACTCTCGCTTATAAGTATCTGAGGCCGCGCCTCGCTCTCTCAGACCTGCATCCGGACGAGTTTCTCCTCCCATGACCGCATTTCTGCCTCGAACGGTTTGACGTAGGGCGAGCCGCGCATCGTCTGTGCCTTGACGATGTGGTCGTCCAGCAGTGCCTGGATGTCGTCCACCGCAGACAGAATGCTGACGCCCGTGTCCCTGTGACGACGGGGGAGACGGTGTGGTAAGGGCTGGTGGTAAGGGAGCCCAGGAATGGTGGCGTTCTAGCGGTGAAAGCGACATCGGGAAGAAAAAAGTAGGCATGTGAGCTTCAAGTTTTGGACCTAACTAAAATTAAAAGAGATAACTAATGTTAGGTAAGAGGTGTCTTCCCTTTTTAAGCTCTGTACACGTAGTAAAAAAAAAATGTAAAAAAGCACTGGCTAAGAAAAAGTGCAATGCATATCCAATATCCATGCATCATTGCTGGATAAAAATGTTTACGCTATCAAGCGCCGCACTGTCCCATACCAAACTTCATCCCCGCTCTCACCTGTACGGTATAAACTCAAACATGACATCCTTCCAGTCGTCCGTCATCTTCTTCAGCGCCCGCTCGAGGCCGTACTCCTTGCTGGCAGAGACTCCGATCTCCTCCAGTACTTTGACGTGCTTCTGGACGCCGAGCTCGATCATTTGCGCCAGAGACGCCTCCTCCGGCGGGTGGATGGCGAAACCCAGCGCCTCAGACATCTGAAAGAAAGCGGAGGTTTGATACTGAGCTCGGTAACAAAGCCTGGAAGCAGCAGGCGTCTTTTGGAATGCTCCAAGAATCGGCATCGAGTATATCATCAGGCGGCGAGGCGTCAGCGAAAATGCTAAAAGAGCGTGCGTCAATAGAAGTACCAGGAGCATTGCAAAGTGCACTACACATGTTATCACTATAATGAATTAATGATCTCTATCTATATCTCCTTTACAACAAAATCCTTCGTTGAAAAAAACATGTTATTTATCAGACGGGTTAAATGCATGCTAGCAAGGCCGATCAAAGCTATAATCATCTCCTCCCCGCCTGTACCCGTCCTGGCTTAGCCTCGTGACCATTATTAATTTTTGTCATTTTCAAAACATCCCCTTCCTCAGAACTCTTTCTACCTCTCGTGTCCCTTCTAACCCTTCCTTTCACCCCTTCCTCTATATCTCACCCACCTGTTCCCAGTGCCGATCTCGTATACCCGGGTTGCAGATACAGTGCATGACCGGTATAAACTGTTTGAATCGCTCCACCTTGCCGCGCACAGTCTCGGCCACACGACGCGGGCCGGGGGTGTCGATAAACGCCTTGCCCAATTTGTACAGCGTGCGCCACATGGCTTCGACGTCCTCCTCCGCTGCCAGGGAGTCGATCCCGCGGAACGGACCTAAGGGGGGGGGGTCAGAAGATCAACGACTGTCGCATGGGGGAGGGGGCTATACGTCGAAAGGAGCGGTCACTAATGGATGTGAGGTTTGTCGGTGATAATCCTAGAACGTAATAAGCAAAGGCAAAAACGACATGTGTAAAAGGAAGGAAATCCAGCGGGTAAATTTTAAGTAAAAAGCACCACAACTCATTATGATAAAGCGGATTAAAGTAAGTACAGCCAGCGCTTATCATGCAACGACAAACGATCATCCGGCAAAAACAGCTGGCACTGCACACATCAAAGTCAGGACACCGGCTCATCCTCCTCCCACCACACATAACCCACATAACCCGATTTAGTGTGGCGCCAAAGTACTCACCATTATACCAGCGTTCATATTTGACGTGGAAGTCGTAAGCGGTCCTCCAGAGCTTGTCATACGGATCTTTGAACGAGATCATGTGCGCTACCAGCGGGAAAGGAGAGATCTCCCACTCCAGTAGTCGCTCCTCTTCGTTTATATCCTGTATAAAGCGTGGTCAGGTGAGTAAGCTCCGTACTTGGTAACGATAGACAGTGGCGCAGCCAGGATTTCGTTTCGGGGGGGTCATCGCCTCCAAAGCGGGCCCCCTAGTGTGCGGGCCCCCCACCCATTTTCAGAATCTTTCCATATTACATACGCATTCTGCTGAGCGGGCCCCCTTTACCTGTACGATAACCCTGAGCGAGTTTGAATCGGAAAATTTTGATAGAACAATAGCTCGGTAATCACCCAGTGTTCAATTTCTACGCGAATTGACCATGACAGAAATATGTTACTATGACGTATGAATTCGTATCTTTCGAGGGCGAAATGTGCCCCTTCCGCAATATGCATAGCATATATGCAAACGGAACTGTTGCCTGCTTCTGTCGGACAAGATTTAAAGTCCCATGTGCCTGTCCTAACTCCTAAGTCATCTATTGGCTGCTGTAGTAGATTGTGATTTATTCTTCTTCATTACGTGAATTCGCTCACAAGAAGTTTTAACCCTCGCCGGCACAGGGGAGGGGATGATGCAACCCCCTAAGGGTTTTCGCAAATAACTCGCGTAAAAAGCAGCCGATCACGACCAAACTTTCAGTACCCTCGCGTTGATCAGTTCTACCCTACCCTAGAAATTTCATGACCCTGACCCAAATGACCTTTGACCTGTGACCTACTTTCCGAGACCATGTATGGCCAGAATCGCGATTCGGCGTATGCCGGCTCGCATTAGCCGCGCGTTTGCAGTCTTTCGTGGTTTCAAGCATTCAAACAACATGTGAGTTGATGCTGCTCCCATGCATTAGGGTGGATGTCAAGGTCACCTGAAGGTCAGGTCAGGTCATTCATTACCTATGATGACCTCGATACTTTTTTCGAATTATACATGTTTCCAGGCTAGTTTTTGGAGCTGAATCCGAATTTAACAACCATTTGAACATTTACGAAGTAGTTTTGGTGCCTTCGTAACATGTTACGAAGCTGCCAGAGGCGGCTGACACGTAGGTACTACGAATACCCGGCAGGACTCCTATTGGTTGACCTGACCTGACCTGACCCGACCTGGCCTAAATGCATACTCTTGCCTTGGGCCGGGTTTGTTGTGGCGTGGTGATGTGGTGACGTAGATTCTGTCTGCTATCGTGGTCCCGGCATGGTGTTACTTAGCGTGGGGTACGGGCCCGACCGTTGCGCCAAGTGCGCTGAAATTTGCGCAACTTATAGATCAAGGATGGGCAACGTGCCTTTGAGGGTCTCAGCTCGATCGGATCGATAGCGAGCACATTGCGCGTGATCAAAAAGTGCAAATTCGCGTCATGGACTTTACATGTATTAATCGGCTTGCAAAATCGGGCGAAAATGGCTAAATATGCCAGACACTGGTCCGGTACCCATGCAGTATCTCGGTAACCGTGGGCCCAATCGGCACGGGGGACACAGTATCGTGTAGAGAATCGAAAGGGCTATCGAATGGTGTGCGGTGCAGGGATGGCACGCGCCACGTGCACCCGTGAGGGCACTTATGCTGGAAAATTTACGTTTCGGACAGATTTGGGACTTAATGCTATTTTCGGGTGACTGTTTGACGGAGCGGGTTCAAACAACGCCTGTTGGCAAAAGAAAGGTACCGCCTCCCATGGAAAAATTGTGAAAAGCTAATTGATCAAAAACAAGGTGCAGAACAAATCGCTGGAGAGAATGGTATTTGTTAATGACTTACTTAATTACATGGGTTTTAAGGTGAGATGTGAGATGATGTTTTTCGTACTCCAGCGTAGATGGGTAGCCATACGGCCGCCACGGTTGACAGTGATGACATCAGTCATCTTTTCATAAAAAACAACACCTAAGAATTATATGGGTTTTTCTGCATAACCTGGTACGTTTGACAGTTAAAAATGGCATAGTTGGAAAGAACATTTAATTTTGTCCAAAATCCAATCATCGCTTTTGCATGACGAGCAACAGTATTCTTAAAAATATAAATGTTGCAAACCTCTACAAAGTATTTCATCGATCGCTATCATTTTTCAATAACCTACGTCAACCTTTGTTATAAACTACACATGTCATGTTCTATAGTAGAACGCATGCTTATTGCTTATCAGACACGAGCACCTCGATGCAATGGATATTTTTTCCCAAACCAAAATGCTAAGCCGTCAAAAAGCAATCAACTGAAATGGATACATAACCCACGGACACAATGTTGAAGTTTTATTTGAGGCAATTGTTAATAAAGCGTACGAAAGGCCATATTTACTTTAATGCGAAATATTACATTAAACTAAATGAAATTAAAGATAAGCTACCCGACGTTTCGCTTAGGTATATTTGCTTAGTCATGGGCGATCTTAGTCATGGGATCTTAGTCATGGGCTTAGTCATGGGCGATCTAGATCGCCCATGACTAAGCAAATATAAGCGAAACGTCGGGTAGCTTATCTTTAATTTCATTTAGTTTAATGTAATATTTCGCATTAAAGTAAATATGGCCTTTCGTACGCTTTATTAACAACCACGGACACAAGACCAGCCCAACGCCCACCGATCGAAAATACCCCTTATTCGCTTTGGGGAGCAAGCGAGTCACCCCAGCGGGCCCCATTCAACCAGGGGCCCGGGCCCTATCCACACGGGGGCCCGAGCCACGTCCACCTGGGGCTCCGGGCCCCGTCCACCAGGGGGCCCGGACCCCGTCCACTAGGGGGTCCGGGCCCCATTCATCCGGGGGCCGGGCCCCATTCACCCGGGGTCCGGCGTCCACCTGGGGCCCGGGGCCCGTTCTCCCGGGGGCCCGGGCCACATCCACCCGGGGGCCCGGACCCATCCACGGGGGGCCCGGGCCCTACCCACCAAGGAGGCCCGGGCCCGTTCTCCCAGGGGCCCGGGCCCGTTCTCCCAGGGGCCCGGGCCCGTTCTCCCGGGGGCCCGGGCCCCGTCCACCTGGGGCCCAGGCCGACCCCACACCCGTGGTGTCCCAGTAGGAATTTCTCGAAGCGGGCTCGTCCGATTAGATTAGGGTCTCTCTCCTCCCTCTCTCTCTCTCTCTCTCTCTCTCTCTCTCTCTCTCTCTCTCTCTCTCTCTCTCTCTCTCTCTCTCTCTCTCCTCTCTCTCTCTCTCTCTCTCTCTCTCTCTCTCTCTCTCTCTCTCTCTCTCTCTCTCTCTCTCTCTCTCTCTCTCTCTCTCTCTCTCTCTCTCTCTCTCTCTCTCTCTCTCTCTCTCTCCTCTCTCTCTCTCTCTCTCTCTCTCTCTCTCTCTCTCTCTCCTCTCTCTCCTCTCTCTCTCTCTCTCTCTCTCTCTCTCTCTCTCCTCTCTCTCTCTCTCTCTCTCTCTCTCTCCTCTCTCTCTCTCTCTCTCTCTCTCTCTCTCTCTCTCTCTCTCTCTCTCTCTCTCTCTCTCTCTCTCTCTCTCTCTCTCTCTCTCTCTCTCTCTCTCTCTCTCTCTCTCTCTCTCTCTCTCTCTCTCTCTCTCTCTCTCTCTCTCTCTCTCTCTCTCTCTCTCTCTCTCTCTCTCTCTCTCTCTCTCTCTCTCTCTCTCTCTCTCTCTCTCCTCTCTCTCTCTCTCTCTCTCTCTCTCTCTCTCTCTCTCTCTCTCTCTCTCTCTCTCTCTCTCTCTCTCTCTCTCTCTCTCTCTCTCTCTCTCTCTCTCTCTCTCTCTCTCTCTCTCTCTCTCTCTCTCTCTCTCTCTCTCTCTCTCTCTCTCTCTCTCTCTCTCTCTCTCTCTCTCTCTCTCTCTCTCTCTCTCTCTCTCTCTCTCTCTCTCTCTCTCTCTCTCTCTCTCTCTCTCTCTCTCTCTCTCTCTCTCTCTCTCTCTCTCTCTCTCTCTCTCTCTCTCTCTCTCTCTCTCTCTCTCTCTCTCTCTCTCTCTCTCTCTCTCTCTCTCTCTCTCTCTCTCTCTCTCTCTCTCTCTCTCTCTCTCTCTCTCTCTCTCTCCTTCTCTCGAGCGGGCCCCTGACAGAAATTTCGGGGGGGTCAGCTGACCCTCTGACCCCCCCCTGGCTGCGCCACTGACGATAGACAAGGGAGAGGAGAGGGAGAGAAAGAGAATAAACGAGAGGAGAGAGTGAGAGGAGAGAGAGAGAGAGAGGAGAAAGAACAAACCACCGCTGTTCTGCTCCCGTGAAGAGGACACGTTACCGCAGCTACTACTACTACTACTACTACTACGTTACGTTACACGTTATATAGCTGCTGCAGCATACGCCACTGCTAACCGACTGGAATGTTCAATGTTCATCGTTATCGAACTTAACTTAGTTATTCAGATGACGTTAACAATCAACGCTCCGATGCACCGCCTGCACATTTAGACCCGAATTTCCCGGTTCCACTTACGAACAGCTCCTGTTTGGCAGCGGCCAGCTCGTCCCCCAGCCATGTGAGTGTCTCCACATTGGTACGCATCTCGTCCATGTTGAGCACCGGAGAGTCCTTCTTCCGGAACGCCTCCAGCGCCTTGTTATACTCGTCCAGTCTGGTGGTAGACGAGAAAGGGTCGTGGGAAAATCATCAGAGTGCAAAATATGTAGAAGGAACAAAGCATTTTCGCGGGCGTTATATTAGACTGAGCGAAGCATTTCAGCGCGTTTCGTACAACATTACGTGACCGAGACCCGAAAAGCACGATCATGCTTCAATCGAATTGGCCATATGATGGCCTAGTCAGAATTAACCACGACCTTCATTTATCAGTCGTAAAAAACGATAAAAAATCCTCACGACTCAGACGGCCGCTAGAATAATTTTTTTTTTTTCGTCAAGACTGGAATATCAATCATGATTTCCTTGGCATATCTGCATGCAGAGCAGCTCTGGATGTAACTCTCGGTTCCTCGTAAAACGCTGAGGCACGGTCTAAGCTCCCCCGCAACCTGCCCTTTTACCAACCCTAACCTTCCCTCTCCCCTTTTGCTGACCTTTCAGTGAATGCCTCGACCCGTGTGCCGAGTGCCTCCTCGGCTGCCGCCCGCCGGTGCCGGAGCCGGGAGTGGGACAGGTCGAACACACCCTCAATGTTCTCCGGCCAGTGGAACACGCGCGCGTTCAGAGTCAGGTCATCCGCTGAAAACGGTGAGACAAAGAGACCAGATTACAGATACTTGTAGAGAAGACGATGTCGATTGTCGGCTGAAGTGCGAAAAGCATGAACGTTCAATAAACAATGCTTAACTTTTACCGACAGACCGACGGAGAAAGAGAAGCAACGAGAAGTAATTGATATAGCACGCATTAATCAATGACTTCCTCATCATTATTCTTACCCTCCACTATCCTAGTATATGGTACATATATATTCAGACCAGCGCGCTCTCGACGTCTTCCCTTTCACTCAAATCATCTAGAACTACAGCTACAGTCGTCCCCATCCCCATCCTTCCTACCTGGCAGCACAGCGTAATCCATGAGGAACAGAATGCGCAGCGCCGTCTGTCGAATCCTCATCCTGATCTCGGCCATTGTGTCGGACATGCAGACCTGCAGGTAGCTGTGCTGGTCGACCAGCTCGGCAGTGCTCTCGGGCATCTGACTCAGACGGTCCGACATGGTATCGAACACGCCGCAGATGCTGACGGAGACGGGGGAGGGTGGGGGTCTGTGTTCCGCAAGTTTGGTAGAGAGTGGGTGGGGGGGGGGGGGTGGAACTTCCGTACCGTATAGACGGACAGAAGCGACATTATTGACGGTACGTGTATGTATATTTCGTTACGGGTGAAAACAACGTCTTTGCAGCCCCATAAAGTCAGAAATAAAAAAGACATGACGGGGTTCAAAGCCTCGATGTAGGAAACACGCTTATGTGTGCTTACATCTTCAAAAGCAGCTGCCAGTGCAGTGTCCGAACTTACTCTGTATTTTCCTCCCTGTTGATGGTCGCCTGCCGCTGTACCACACGATCGCTGAGTTCGGCCGACTTCTGAACGATGGTGGTGTTCACCCGGTCACAGCTCATCAGAAACAGCTGGGAAGTGCGCGGGAAACGACCGTGGCATTGTCAGAAATGTCACGGTTACGTTGTTAGAAGTGCCGTCCTGTCAACAATGTACCTATCACGCTATCGACCAAGTCAATGTTTGGAATGATATTAGCGGCCGTTTTCACGACGGCCATCTGATACACATTTGGTGCACATCTGGTGCAGATCAGGTGCAGATTTGGTCAAAAAATCAGGTTCAGTGGTCTCTTAGTAGCTATCAGCTAGAATTGCACTAACTGCTTATATGCCTGCTTTGTCATATCATCAGAGAGTATCATCGATTAAAACACTGAAATAAATTCATAAAATTGAAGATATTTGCTGTAAGAGAGATTAGGTGCAGATTTGGTCAAATCAGGTGCACTCGCCGGAAAGCCCGTCGTGAAAACGGCTATTGTGCAAACAGACTCACCGCTGAAAAGGTATATCTCCCGTGACAGGACTACTGCAAAGATATTAATCGGACTACAAAGGTTATCAACCGGACTAAAGATATCACCCGTGACAACTCTCGTAATTGAACCATAAGTGCCATCCGATCCCACAGACCTGCAGCGGTATGATAGTGGGCAGCAGCTGAACCTCCCGGTGTCGGATCGCCAAAGAGTCCAGCTTCCTCCTGAATACCTGTGCAGACGCAGGGCGGCTCAGGTCGGTGAAACGAAACAGGGGACGGACGCCACTCAAAGCGATCATAGTGTGAGACGAAAAAGAGCAGGCGGCCACTAACGCATGGTTACATACGCTAAATAATGCTTGAAAGTGCTGCGTTTCAAGCACTGTAGAAAGGTCAACGATAAATATGCCTCCAGGACTGCAGTTACCAACTAAAAGCAGCGTTATTCACAACTCATCCGCGTTTAGCGCCATTTAAACCTACTGACTATCGATTCGACCGCTACTTTTTCTTCCAGTACCGGTCAGTGGCTCAGACTCTGACCACTATGTCCTCCTCTTTGTTGATGAACTCGGTCGTCACCGTGTAAAATCACTCAGTACCGACCCGGTCTCCTAGTACTGGTTAGTGTCCCCCACTCACCACTAGGTCTTCCTCTTTGTTGATGAACTCAGTCACCTCTGCTGCCGCCGTACCGTCCAGAAGATCAGCGTACCTGCCATAAACCGGACGAGGTGTCAGTCCAGGTTGGCGTGTAGGCGTGGCACATGCCAAAGGTTACCGCCAGTTATGAAGGTTGGTGTAAGTCTGTTGCTAGACGAGAAGTTACTATGAGTTACTAACACCAGAACGACTCTAAGGCAGGAGTTTATAACGAGTCACGGATGATCTGCAACTTATCTATCACATACGAAGGAGGTCACTTTTCGACCACGTGTTAGGATGTGTCAGTGCACTGTCTGCCCGGTGCCACCTCTCGGCGCGCTGCTGGGCGCGCCACTGCGGACCGCCTCCCGCTGGGCGCGCCGCTGCCACCGGCGGCGCGGGGTCACGGCCGCAGCCGGGGGCGGCGGTCATTCTGGACCTGGGAGCCGCCGCGCGCGGGCGCTGCCGCTGGTGCTGCTGCTGCTGGTGCAATGCCTGTATTGAGCACCAATACACGACTGATGGATACGCTGCCTGTGGCCTAACATTGGCGCGGTCAAGGTAAGCTCATTTACGCTCCCTACATTTAAGTGATGTTCGGTTAAACGGTAACCGTTTTAGCAGCTCCTATGTTATCGATTCACGATACATGAGCCTTAAACCTACGACCTGAAATTTGGGAAAGTTGCAGTCGTTTTTGACACGGCTTTTGCTGATTTCCGGTCGATTATAGTTGGTGTATATCAAATCACGCTGAGGCACTGGCAGCGTTTGCAACTCATTCGGCACAGATAGCGTGGTCGTTTACGACACGTTTTTTCAAATTATCTGGTTTTGTTATTGCATAACGTATCGTTGGTCGATACGATGATAGGGCATATATAGCGTAGTCGTTTTACGACACGATTTTCAAATTACCGGTTTGATCATTGCATACCGTATCGTTGGACGATACGATCATATTTATTAGTCGTCGTTCATACACTGCCCAAAATGTCGAATGAACTGTACTCAAAAATTCACAGCACAACAAAATTTAGCGGTCGCGAGGAGGAAAATTGGGAAACGTGGATTTTCCGTTTTGAGACGCGTTTTGGTGACTTGGAGAAGACAAAACTAGCAACTGCCCTGCTCGACTTGCTGGATGGTGCTGCTTTGGACGTTTGTGGGAACTTGGACAAGGGAGCCAGGAGCGACTACAAGGAACTTAAGGGGGCCCTACAAAATAAATTTGGATCTAGCTGCGACACGCGACGGGCTCGGGCAAAGTTGCGTTTTATCCGTCAACTGCCTGAAGAGAATATAGAATCATTCGCTGATCGCGTCCGAAAACTCACAAGCCTGGCACACCCGGGGTTATCCAGTGAACAGGTGGATCATATAGCGTTAGATCACTTCCTGTGTGGTCTGAGCGATCTTAAGCTTCAAGAGAAGCTGCACAATGACCACACTGTGCTGTCGCTTCAAAAAGCGGAGGAAGTCGTCCAAAGACTTTGGGAAAAGGACCTCACTCTCGCCGTTATGCGGGCGTCCGTTGGTCATGACACGACGGTGGCAATTTCGGCTAAAGAAACGCAACCCATTGAGGGTGGACAGGCACCAGATATTCTGACCATCCTTGGAGAACTCCGGAGTGAGTTGAATGAAATGAAAGTCCAGGTGACCGAGCACTGCAAACCAACCGACAGTAAACGAGGCGTTTGTTACCTGTGTGGCGATACCGCCCATTTCAAACGCGATTGTCCGCGGTTTTCAAACCGACAGAAACGGACAACACGGTCCGTTGCCCCGAGGGCAGCACCGAGCGCGATTCCGCCCGGTATTCCCTGCCAGGGTTGCGGAAGGCACGGCCACGCGCTTCACGAATGCTGGAGAACGCCAGTCGCAGCAGGGGGCATCGCTCCCTCGAGCCCCGCACGCGATAATTCTGGCGCTGTTGGGAACACTGCAGTAGTACCTGGTCAGGAAGAAAGCCCCAAACGCGCTTCAGTGATCAAAATCGAAGTCGAAGGACGCAGTGTATGGGCCCTCGTAGATTCCGGAGCCGATGCGTCAATGATCGGACAAGAATTCGCTCAAGCAGCTGTACCGAAAGAAGTGTCACACAAAGGATATTTTGGAACAATAACGCAGGCGGGTGGACAGAAAATACAGGTCAACACACAAGCAGAAGTGTCCTTTTCAATACAGACTCTGCAGTTCATCCAGCCCATGTTGGTCATTCCAGGCTTGATTTATCAGGTCGTTCTCGGCCGAGACTTCTGCTGCCAACACAAAACAGTGCTGGATGACAAGGCAGGGGTCTTCAGGGTGAGCAGCCTTGAGATTCCCCTCCCAACATACGCTGAGCTGCGACCCCAGCGTGCCAGGGTGCTAACATGCTCGCCCGTTACAATACCGGCAAAGTCTCAGACGCTCGTTCAGGTCGACGTCGAGATTCCTGACGGTGGTGTCAAAGTCACCAGGGAAGTCAGTTGGCAAGGCGTGCTCGAGCCACAGCCCGTGGGGAACGAGCAGGAATGGAGAATCCCCCGCGTGGTTACTGCGGTGACGAGCGAAGCCAAGGTCCCGGTTCAAATCGCAAACATCGGTAGCCAGGCAGTCACGATCCCTCCAGGTACAGAGATAGGACTTCTGTACTCAATCCAAGAGAATGGGAGAGGTATGTACGACGTTCCCGACACATCGGCTGCTTCAGCCGCAGTCGACGAGGGGACGATCGATGAACTCGTGAAGGAGCTCAAGCTAGAGTCGGCAGTCCTCTCAAAAACGGGAAAGACCTCATTAAGACAGCTAGTGATGGAATTCAGTGATGTTTTTAGCAAAGGCGAGGCAGACATCGGAAAAACGACTCTCATTCAACACCAGATCGAAACTGGCGGCGCACCGCCAGTACGTCAACGGCCACGACGAATCCCAGTAAAGCTGAGAGACGAGGTGGAAAGACAAAAAGAAAAGATGCTGAAAGAAGGGATCATTGAGGAGAGTTCCAGCCCTTGGTGCTCACCAATTGTCCTTGCAAAAAAGAAAGACGGCAGTTTCAGATTCTGCGTCGATCTCCGAGCAGTAAACGCCGTCACACAGAGCTTGCCAGTCCCTCTGCCGAGGGTGGACGAGAGCCTCGACAGCCTCGCCGGAGCAAAGTTTTTCTCAACCCTCGACATGGCGTCAGGTTACTGGCAGGTTGACGTCGCTGAGAAGGACAGGGAGAAGACTGCCTTCAGCACAGGAAAAGGTCTCCACCACTTCCGAGCGATGCCGTTCGGTCTGAAGAACGCAGGAGCCACGTTCCAGCGGCTGATGGAGCTGGTGCTGGCTGGAATGGACTCCAAGAGCTGCCTCGTCTATATCGACGACATAATTGTGTTTGGCGGGACCGAACGAGAACACCTGAAAAACCTGGAGGAAGTATTTCACAGGATCAGAACAGCGGGAATGAAGCTGAAACCAAAGAAGTGCTGCTTGGCCCGAGACGAAGTGGTGTTCCTCGGACACAAGGTGGGGAGGAGAGGCGTGGAACCCGACCCAGCCAACGTGGAAAAAGTGCGTAATTGGACAAGACCGCGGACAGCCGACGAGCTGAAGAGCTTTCTGGGACTCGCCGGCTACTACTCCAGGTTCGTTTTAAACTACTCCGACCTGGTTCGGCCAATCCGAGAAGCCGCAGAAAAGAAGGGAGAACTGGAATGGACAGACGAGCTGATCAAAAGTTTCGAAAACGTCAAGACCAAGCTGACATCCCCTCCGATCCTGGCTCTACCGACATGCAAAGGGGAGTTTAGGCTTGCAACCGACGCCTCGAACACTGCGGTGGGAGCGGTGCTCTCAGAGACGCTCGATGGCGAGGAGAGGGTAATTGCATACGCCAGCAAAGTCCTCAGCAAAGCTGAACGACGGTGGCCCGCATACGACAAAGAGCTGTGGGCCATCGTGTGGGCTGTCAGACATTTCCGGCAATACCTCGCGGCCACCAAGTTCACAGTCCTGACAGACCACAAACCACTCAAAAACGTCCCAAAATCTATCAACGTCGACGGCGATGCCACCGGTCGGAGAGGTCGGTGGGCCATTGAGCTCAGTACTTACGATTTTGTCGTTGAGTACCGCAAGGGCAGCGACAATGGTAATGCTGACGCTCTGTCGAGGCCCGTCCTTGACGTCACTGACTCCACAGCTGAGACGGAGACCAAAGAGCTGCTGGCCGCCAACCACAAGGGCGGTCGAGAAGACATCCCCCTCGAAAAGCTACAATTGGAGCAGGAGCTCGACCCCTTACTGGGTGAGGTCAGAAACTGGCTGGAAGCAAAGAAGCTCCCTCCTAAAAAAGAACTGCAGAAGAAGAACAGCTCACTACGTAGCATGGCTCGATTTTTCGACCAGCTCACGATGGAAAACGGGATTTTGAAGCTAAGGCGACATAGCAACAGCTCAGTCATTGTCCTTCCAAAAATCTATCATGAGACAGTCCTGAACATGCTACACGACGATGAGGCTGCTGGTCATCTGGGAACCGACAGAACTCTCGAGAGAGCAGCAACCAGGTTTTTCTGGCTGGGGATGAGCGGGGACATCGCCCGCTACTGCGAAACTTGCGAGACCTGTCAACGACGCAGTCGCCCAGCACCGCAGATGCAAGCAACTCTCCGAACCGAATCCTATTCGAGGCCATTTGAAAGAGTGGCTATCGATATCACCGAGATGCCGATGTCGGCTCGCGGTAATAGGTACGCTTTAGTAGCAATGGACTACTTTACCAAATACGTCTTTGCCTACCCCATGCAGAACCAGACAGCTGAAACTGTATCTGACTGTCTTCTGGACATGGTATTGCGGCAAGGGGTGCCAGAACGCCTTCACAGCGATCAAGGTCG
The DNA here is from genome assembly GCF_019059575.1 of Amphibalanus amphitrite. Lineage (NCBI taxonomy): Eukaryota > Metazoa > Arthropoda > Thecostraca > Balanomorpha > Balanidae > Amphibalanus > Amphibalanus amphitrite. Next base: position 17,721 of record NW_024882487.1, on the reverse strand, counting down.
CCAGTTTGAGTCTGCGGTCTTCCAGTCCCTGTGCAAACGACTAGGAATCGAAAAAAACTCGGACATCACCCTATCGGCCTGAGAGCGATGGCATGGTGGAGCGCTTTAACCGCACGCTCAAGGACATGTGCTCGAAATTTATCAAACCTTGCGGATCTGATTGGGACGAACATTTGGCTTTCCTCACCTTCGCATACAACACGTCCAAACACTCGGTGACCGGATTTACCCCATTTTTTCTGGCGCATGGGTATGAGGCACGCCTGCCAGTCGATGAGCTTTTCAACCAGAGGCGCGAGGTGTCGATGGTCGACACGCATGTCGAAAACAGGCTGCGCCAACTCAGAGACGCATACACCAAGGTTCACGAAAACATCAACAAAGCCTCCAACGACATGACAAAAACACAAAACGAGTCGGCGCGAGAGGTTGAATATGTGCCAGGTCAAAAAGTGTGGGTGAGGGACCATACGGCTCACGTCGGAGGTAAACGTAAGCTGGCCCTTCATTACAAAGGCCCTGCGACCATTTTAAGAAGGCACGGTCCGGAAGGAGACGGAGTCACCTACAAGGTCAGCATGCCCGGTGGTAAGGAGACCAACGTTCATCACAATCATCTGAAACCTATGAAACTTCGGAGGAAAGACTATCCAGCCGAACGGCCAGCTGCACCCGAGCAACACGGACAGCGGACCACTGACGAGACTACGCCTGACGAACACAAACAAGGGACCGACGAGCGCGTATCTCAGGACTCTAACATCATTACGAAGAGTAGTCCATTCATACACTTTTTGCAGGTGCCCAGTGACACGGCTGTGGGACAAACGCCACAACCGACGAGCACATACGTCACACGATACGGGAGAGTATCCCGGCCTCCGGTAAGATACCCCGATCTGTAAATAGGTACGCTTGTTGAAACGACTGCATTAAAAACCGTTGTCAAACTCTCTGCATCCCTGTGTACTCCGGCACGGTACCTACTTTTTATAAGCATACACACGTCAGACTTGTTCGATTGTGTGTGACCAAAGTGTACGACATGTTCTGAGCCAATGTATCATCGGCAGGCCTGAACCTCGAGGGGGTGAAGCGCGAGGTGGCGTCCCACCGCTGAGACGCAGGTGCGGCGCTCGATTTTCGACGCCATCACCAGCGCAGACGTCAGCAGCGCCAGATGTCGCCAGCGCAGCCGTCACCAGGCGGACGTCACCGGAGCGGACGTCACCGACTGCAGCGCCGCAGACCGAGCAGCTGATGCCACTGCTGCAGCTGATCGCGGCCGATCGCGGTCGAAGCAGCAGTTTCGTCGCGTTTTGTTTTGTTTTATAGTGCAAAGAATAAGAGACTTTTTATTTAGGGGGGAGGTGTGTTAGGATGTGTCAGTGCACTGTCTGCCCGGTGCCACCTCTCGGCGCGCTGCTGGGCGCGCCACTGCGGACCGCCTCCCGCTGGGCGCGCCGCTGCCACCGGCGGCGCGGGGTCACGGCCGCAGCCGGGGGCGGCGGTCATTCTGGACCTGGGAGCCGCCGCGCGCGGGCGCTGCCGCTGGTGCTGCTGCTGCTGGTGCAATGCCTGTATTGAGCACCAATATACGACTGATGGATACGCTGCCTGTGGCCTAACACACGCATCAGCTGATCAAATAAGCACTCCTGTCGTAACTTTTTCACCTCCCCTCCCCCCCCCCCCCCACACCTGACTAGTCTCACTTGTCGTAGAAGAGGCTGTACTGATGTGGACCGGGCACATTGGCCTGGAACACGGCGTCCACCTTTGCCAGGAGACGTACCACCACGTCCTCGTCATGGCGAACGGTGCGAACCACCAGGCCGGCGTTCTTCATCTCTGGAGAGAGGGAGGGAGAGGGATAGAGAGAGAGAGGGGGGAGAGAGAGGGGAGAGAGAGAGAGAGAGAGAGAGAGAGAGAGAGAGAGAGAGAGAGAGAGAGAGAGAGAGAGAGAGAGAGAGAGAGAGAGTCATCGAGGACCCAACAGACATCTTTCAGCAAACAAACACTTACAATACTAAAACTAGTATCACATATGTACAGGGTGTCTCAAAAGTTCGTTCACACATTTCCCATGCCAATAAAGCATATAAGAACCGGCCAAAAGTATAAGGTTTTGGTGTCTGTGTGTACACTAGACAAATATGCATGCTTTGACAACTGATTAAGAAGGTTGGAAACCAACCCCTTTGTTGTATCTCCAAAAATATTTGCCCATACCGATTTTTGTTGCTCCGTCAGCTACCGGAGGCTGATAAAAGGTTACCAGCTTTCAAGCTCTTGCAGGGGAATCCCCTGCAGTTTCTGCGTCGGATTTAGTTTTGACTAGCTCCCCGGCAACATCTGATTTTCCCTGAAAGCCGACAGCTTGCATCGACACCATTCTTGAGTATTTTGTAGGCATTCTCTGGCGCTAACTCCTTCATGAAAGACTGGCGCCGACATCCCAAGCGCCATTTTCCTTTTCAAAACGACCCCAGTCCTGAACAAACGGGAAGTGCCAGGAGTACATTTTTCGCATCATATGGTAGAAGAATGTGTCGGACATCTGTTTCTCAGACACATTGTGCAAATTTTGCAAATTCCAAGCGCTCGTCATCCCCCATGCCAAGACCTTCGCTCGGTTGCGGAGTGTTTTCCTCGGGAGATGTTCTGCTTTGTAAACGGCCCAGACCTGTCCATCGTGTGGTTTTATCGGGATTTTGTGTTTAAAAGAAAATTATTCGCTGCAGATATGCCTCTTGAAACTTCGTTAGATAAAATTTTACAATAACTGACACTTTTGGAGGGTCAGGTGTCCTTGGCATTGACGATTTTTGTGTTATTGTCCCCAAAAATTAGCGTTATAGATATTATAAACAATTTTAAATTTTAATTTGCCTTTATTTTACGATGACCTGCACTTTTTGAAAATGGGTAACCTCTGTCTGTGACCTTCTTGCCAGTTTTCAATAGTTATGACCGCATTTTCAGCTGCTTTCCGGAACACGAGTCTGCTGTCGTGCGAGGGTCGTTCAAAACGCCGTTAGTCTCGCATGGTTTCGTCCTTCAGAAATTTTAGCCACCGTTTTTATGAGATGATCATCATGTTGCACTCATCCTCGCCGACACTTAGCCATGTGTCATTTCCGACTTAACCATTCCCATTACTCCTGAAATAGAGAGTTTCACAACATACCCGACTTTGCAACCTACATTTTCGTGCCTGACCCATGGTCAGAGGTGAACCCTTTTTGTGAGCTCATGAAGGGTCGAATGCACTTGAAAACAATGAGACTGCTTGAGGAAGGTTGTCACCAATGCCCATGCAAAATTTCGACTGTTAATTTCTTGTTGATTCAGAATTATTGACAAAAAAGCATGGCTGGTACCTGTGAACGAACTTTTGAGACACCCTGTAGTAATGAACCACCAAAGACAGCATAGGTTCGTTATTCAAACACCACACCGGAATAACGCGACTCCGCAGCCTGCAGCATCTATCGATCACCCATCACTGTATAACTTATCGGTACATCCCAGATGCCCGCCTCTTACCGTTACTGCGATTACAGTCACCAATCCGAAAATACGAGACGTTTCACCCAACACTCTCCACTCACCGGGGAACATGAGGTACTCGACTCGCGGCACGTTCTGACTGGCCTCTAGAATAGCGTCCACCACACTGAGCAGCAGCTGACGGAGCTCGGGCAGCTCGGGCCGCAGCTCGAGCTGGGGCCGCGTGCCGACCGGGGTGCCCGGGGGCGGGGGAACCACCTCCAGGTGAACCAGTAGAACGGACGGCAGCAGCATCGAGTAGTCGGAGTACGAGCCGCTGAACGCGTTACCCGGCTGGAGGGGAGGGGAGGGTCGACATGAGACTCGCTTTGGTAGACGGGTTGAAGAAGCGGAGTTTAAATACTTTGCAACAAAATAACTCGTGGTACAGATAAACGTGAACCACTACGAGTAAATAGGGTGCATTGAGTCATCGATGTAGCTGCATAGTGCATTTACCAACATAACCAAACATAAAGTGGAGATAATAACACGACATGTAAGATAGTTTGACACACTCCCACACAAGTACGACCGTATGTCGCGTCTCCCCACTCTTGCTCACCGCGTGCACATCAAGGAAAGCCTCGTAGTCGGCCAGTGAGTTGAGCACGGCCCGACGCAGATGGGAGCTCATCAGTGCCGCAGCGCAGCCAAACAGTCTCTCGACTCTCTCCAGGCCGGAGCTGCCGCGTCCCGGCACCAGGCGGCACCAGCGGCTCACCAACTCGGCAAATACGTTGGCGCAGTGGGGCAGCCACCTGATACAGGGGAGGGGAGGGAGGGGAGAAAGACACAAGGGGAGTGATTAGGAGTGCGTGAACGCGAGTGGTGTTTGGAACGAACACTGTCACAACAGTCTGCTATTCGACCGTTTGTGTGATTGTATTTGTATTCGCACGTTCGGTGTCCAAAATAAAATAAGCGGAAAATAAGTTTACAAATTATTGGATGATTTCTCGTCAAAACTTTGAAGATCTTGAAAGAGCAGACCTGTCACCTTCGCGCATGTCAAGCCCAACCTCCTGATCCCCTTTACCGACATCGGCACCCTGACAACTCACTGGTTCATCAGAATATCCCTGGAGGCCTTTATCTGTTCGTGGACCGTCTCCATAAAGGCGGCTGGCTCCAGCGGCAGCGACTCCACGTACAGCGACGGGAAGTCGACGAAACGCAGCTTCTCGTAACTGCCGATAGAGGGTAGCACAGAACAAACATGACATTTTCCGGTTCTGTGGTAAATACTGCAATATCGTACGATTATTGTCTCGTTAAAGTGCGATAAGTATGTGGGGATAACCCTGCGTTGCTGTATCAAATGCCCCGTAGCCCGCGTTGACACTGACCTGCGGTACCAGAGGGTGTTCAGCTGCTGGGTGACGGCATCCGTCGTGAACAGGTTGCGTTCGCAGAACTGCCGTGACAGCAGTGCAGCCTGGTGCCACGGTACCGGGGCGCGAATCACACGGGGACTGACGGGAACAGAGAGCGGTAGTTCAAACGGGTCATACAAGGGTTAGTCTGGGGTCAGACGGATCACAGGAGGGTTAGACTGGGGCTAGATGGAGTCAGACTGGATCCGACGGGCCAGGCAAGGGTCATACTGATGCTAAATACCAGTAAGATAGTTCGTGATACCGTAGATTTTCAGTTGTAAGAAAACGTGTGCGATACTGTCACCGGAAAGAAGGTACCACACCGTTAGCAATAGCTATCACCGTTGAGAGTGTGCCATGCCGTCTATTTTCACTGTAATAGGGCACTGCCGTCAATTCTAATCGTAAGAGGGAACAATGCCGTAGATTTTCGACAGTTAGAGCACAATACTGTAAATTATCACTGGTATATTGCCATACGTTCTCACTTCTCGCCGGTAAGATATAATAAAATAACCGTCGCGTATCACCAATAATAGTGCAGGGCGATACAATCTCACCGATAAGAGGGCACGATGCCGTAGATTCTCAGCCGGTCCCGCTCGGCAGGGTCCCGGAGCACGTAATTCAGTACGGCGGTCCTCAGACTGATCCGGTAATCGTGTTCGATCTCAGCCTCCATAATGTCCCGGACCGCCAGCAGCCTGAGTTGGAGCACGGTAAGACGGGTTGGTGGTGGGCGGTATGAAACGGGGATGGTTGGTACTTGGTAAACGGTGGATGGTGGATGGTGGATGGTGGATGGTGGACGGTAGGCGATGGGCGATGGGCGGTAGGCGATGGGCGATGGACGATGGACGGTGTACATTGGAGTTCGGACGGTGGACGGTAGAAAGTGGATGATAGACCATTGAAGGTTGATGGTGGTCACAAGCGTTTCGTCGCCTTTCGTACCAGAAACAGGATATACTGGATCTCAGAGCAAATACTTGTTAAAATTAGGTTCGATAAGGCATCACCACACAACATAGACTTACAATGCGATTTGAGCCTATCTCAGCGAACATAGCCGTCTAATTACACAGCCGGGGCTCCATGTAACTCTCTGTATGTCAGAGATCGACTCACTTTTTGTTGGCCACCAGCGGCTCGGCTATGCGGCTGCGGACGTGCTGTTTGTTCTGCTCCTGCGGAGGAGCCAGCTGCGAGTCGTCCACCAGGTGGGCCAGGTAGTGTTTGTACCTGACGACATTACACATACAGCGGCGACATTACACAGCTGAGTCGTCCACCAGGTGGGCCAGGTAGTGTTTGTATCTGTCGACATTGCGGTTACATTCGGGGACGGGATGCAAGGTCCGATTAGGCACAGGACCCGCGGCGGATAAGAGGCTGAAAGGTTAATATCCGGTAGCTTTAACCTTATCTGACCTCTTGGGGGCCTATACTGACCTCCCTGTGACCTGTAACCCGTACTGACCTCCCTGTGACCTGTACCCGTACTGACCTGTGACCTGTGACCCGTACTGACCTCTGGACATCCTGCTTTCTGGGCGGCAGCTGCAGTGACTCCCTTGCCTCCCTGTCACCTCCGTGTGACCTGTGACCTGCACTGACCTCTACACATCTTGCACGCTGGGCGGCTGCGGTGCCTCCCTGACCTCCCTGCGACCTGTCCTGACCTCCCTATGACCTCTGTCTCCTACTGACCTCCCAGTGACCTGTCTGACCCCTGTAACCCCCACTGACCTCTGCACGTCCTGTACACTCGGCGGCTGGGGCGCCTCCCTGACCTCCCTATCCGCTATGATGAGTCGCTGTCTGACCGGACTGCACGGTGGACTGGCCTGGCCGCGACGGGCCTCCAGCGGCTCGCTGACGGTACAGAGGCGGGAACGGGATTTAGCAACCACATACAAGTGTTGAGCAGTGCGTGATAAGCACCCAGACCGTGCGATGCATCAAAATTATTGATACATGCAAACGCTAAGTACCTACATATGTATAGTTTTTAACTGAGCGATAGACGTCATAGATGCATAACAGATGCAAATACGATAGTCGATAGAAATTATGATGCATTTTTTTGCGTTTGTGATAGCAGTGGGATATATACCTGCTTTTCTTCTTTTCCGCTCGTATCGCATTGATGTTCATGTTTTTGGCGACACGCTTCTTTTTCTTCGGTTTTGGAACATCAAAGTTGTATAGGACACTTTGTTCATGGAGCTGAAAGCAAGAAAACATGACATTGCTGAATGGTCGTTGGCGTAAATAGCAATGCAACTAATGCGTAATACGATTCGTATGGGCATAAATAAAACATGAGCTCGATGGCGGAGCGATCATTCGTGCCAAGAGGGCGAGGCCAATTACCACCAACGCAGGTAAATAAATGGGCTCAATTATGTACCGCTAACGCTGTTATAGATTCGGGTCATCTCATGACCATATTACTTCATTTTCCCAATTTTAATAAACGGTCGTATCGTCACAATTTCTACAAGCCCCATGCCATGCCATGAATGTATGGCGGCCCTGCTTTCTCCCCATCCCTCCCCCTCCCCAGCTCTCCCCTTCTCATATTGCACAGTACCTTGGCCTGTTCGGCCGCCTTGCGTTTCGCTCCGGCCGCCCTGACCAGCTGCAGTGGCGGCCTCACGCTGAGGTCAATCTTGGCCGACGGACAGCGCCGGGGGCCGCCCTTGGTGCCCGCTCGGAACCGTTCGCTACTGGGCATCGTGCTCAGACGGAGGTCGGCCACGCCGGGGGTGTACGTGTTGGCGATCGACTCACTGGGGGTTCGACGGTGATATACCTCCTGGGGAGGGACACGGGGCGGGGGAGGGGGAGAGGTTACGAGCGGCGGGGAGGGGGGCAGGTGGAGACGTCGAGACTCGAGGAGTGGTAGTGTCGTTGTCGAAAGTTTGCCGAAGAAGAAAGAGCGAGGTGAAGGGTCGCTTGTAGCCAAAAGCGTCAACGTTGAGAGGTCTAGAGCATGAAGGGCTGCTCGATGTTCGCCGAAAACTAGCTCGAATTATCAAGCCGAGGAAAGTTTCAAGTTGTTTTGAATCGAGTGGTCTACGACTTTGCACTTAATTTTTACTTCGAGGAATGGCATGCAAACTCCATAGTCAATGTAGTATTTTGTGTCATCGACCCGTTCACCGTTCACGGCACGGCACCCACCTTGAACGGTACGGCCTGTGTCCAGGTGGGCGCCTCCTGTAGCACGGGCGGGTAGAGGTCGGCGTGCGCCACCCGCCGGTACAGCTGCGAGCGACGCTGGTTGATGGGGTGCGGCGCCAGGCGCGGTACCGAGGCGTGCTCAGAGAACGCCGCCGGCCGCCGCAGCAGGTCGCCCCGGCCGCAGCCGCCCCCGCCCCCGCTCCCAGCACGGCCGCCGCCGCCGCCGCCAACGGGCGGCATTCTGAATCTGAGACAGATAGGAGGATCAGGGATGGAAACCACGGTATTTATTTTGGAAATGGAGAACAATGGAGCGCCGGGTGCCTAGAAACGAATATGTGACAGGTACCTAAGCTCGAGTTGTTTGCATCAAGTTTGCATAGCCTTGGCCCGAGTTTAGGTAGGTAATTCACTGTGGTCGGGTCTTCCTCGCCCATTCCTAGCATAAATGGGCGTTTCACAAAATGCGTGATGATTCTTTTTTACCTGGCAACTTACCTTATAAATTACCAAAGGAGAATATGAGCATCCACGGGTTACAGCTGCCGCTGCGCACGACACTACGGAAAACGGCGGCGGTTGCCGGTTGCACGTTGAACGATCAGCGACGACAGAAACAAATTGTTGCACTTACCAGTTGGGCAGGCTAGTCAGGATGGATACCCAAATCGTCTCAGAGCTCAGCCTTATTTGCTCAGCCCAACAACGCTTCTCCAATCCCACGAAACCAGGCGCAAATAAACACGCGTTTTCCGTGGTTCTCTACCGCAAAATGCAAAGCCGGTGTGGTTGTCATGACAACAGGAATTTGGAAGCACTCAAAAGATATGGAAGCAACTTTTGAAACATATTTGGCGCAGTAATTTCAATTGTAAATGTTCTATTGTGATAATTTGCCTTACCGCTTGCACAGATAGCAAATCACAGTTGTGATTGTAGTTTGAGCCACCCGCACGCAGCACTTTTTTTTTGAATATTGAACAGGTCTCGGATGAAAGCCACGAGTTCTATGGGCAGCTCACTGTTGCTGTTGAATGTCGCGGATGGTAGGTGCATATTTTATTAATTTCTGATTCTGTCTCTGATCGGTGGATTGCTCAGCTAACTTTAACACTATTGCCAATATTTTTAAGCACCTCAGTTGCACTTATTTAGGTACCTACCTACTTGTTCAAATTTAACAACTAATCTGTCGTTTTGAGCTTATAATTTGCACGTTCATTTGCGATAACCACCTATGAATCCATGGTTTCCATGACAAATTTTTGTAAGACTGTTTCAACTGGAAGGAATGAAATGAGCATAACATGACCTGACCTAACCGTACTTAACCTAACACATAACAGTGTTCATTTGAACTTAAACCCAACACGTAAGTTGTTAAACAACTTACGAACACGAGACAAGATAAGTGATATTTAAGATGTTTAACTCCCGAAGACATTTAATCCTCTCCGGCCGAGGGGGGGTTGGTGCCACCCCCCTGACGGTTTTTTTCGCGATTTACGCCGAAGTACGCCGAAAATTTCGGCGCAAGCCGTCGATTTACACCAAAGTACGCCAAAAATTTTCGGCGCAAACGCCCAACTACGCTCGAGTTCTCAACGAAAGCGTGCATTTTTTCCAGTCGGGAGTTGTTTGTACCAAAAATAAAAATATAACTTGCAAACTTACTGTTGGCGGGACTTTGGGTTTGGGAGGCCAGTATAATGGTGAAAACTTGTCAATACAGGGAATCCATGTGTCAGAAAAGTATGTCTTTGAGATTATGAAAGTTCTAATTTGCTATAGTTAAGCATAGTCTTATATAGACACTTGGGCAAACAATGCTTCTGGATTCAAAATATGGAGGCATCAGTAATTTGGTTCTTCTGGGTTAAGTCATGACCATATATCGGCATTGAATAAAAATGGAAAATTTTGATTTGTTTTGGTTTGCTCTTGCCTTCAAATGGTAGAATCTGAAAAGAGGGCACTGGAGGGCAGATAAGTCACGTGATTACTGTGAAATTCTCCACCTTTAAATGCCTTGAAGCTTAGGGTTATCACGTGACTATTTCAAGAGCCTTGATCAAATCGCTCCAGGCACCCTATTTTCAGATTCCACCCTTCAAATGACTACCTACTACGGACGACGGTGAAAACAGGGCGCCTGGGGCGATTTGATCAAGGCTCTTGAAATTCACTTGCACAGGTCATGTGACAACCAGTGTGTGTGTGTGGAGGGCATACAAAGGGGGAGAACTTCTAAATAGTCATGTGACTGCATATGCCTTGCGGCGCCCTGTTTTCACCGGCATCCCCTACTACAGGTTGAAAATGAACAACCAGGTGACTGGTGAGTTGAAAAAGGTCCATATTAGTGATATCTTTTATAAATGGACAGAAAAGAGAAAAATGTTGCATACTTGCAAACCAATACAAGCAAAACCCAATGAGCTTGCAAACCTTGTGATTCTTCTCTGTGTGTGCTAGTGGGTGGTCAGTAGTCAGCACAGCTAATAGGTGCTAGGGAGTTCTATAGCCTTGAGTGCTACCACACACAATTGCATTAATCATTGTGTAGAAGTATGTTACACATCACTTTTTTTCTTGTTTCCATTAGTTGATGACACTGTTGTGAAATTGGAATTTATTTAAGAACTCCATGTAGGTACTAGTAATTGCAGATAACTGGTATTTGTTAAAGGTTTAGAGCAAAAGGTTCTTGGGCATATAGTAAGTTACACATGCAGGCATGTGCAATATGCATCAATGACTGTTGCTCTTTAAATCCATTCTTACATTTGCTATACCGCAATATACAAGTTTTGGACACCATATATGTCATCTATATGTCATTACAGTGAGAAAGGGCGATTGGCACTAGTTGTGGCTTTGAGGATAATTCGCGTTATCAGTGACTCAGTCACTGTGAGTTTAAGGTCAGGAGAGTACACTCATTTGACCTAGGTTGTTGTTCAGTCCAGCTGGCAGCTGAGGAGAGATAGGATAATCTACATCTGATATCTAAATGTCTCCTTTTTGCTATCTGTCTATGTGTTTTGTTTTCCATTGAAGCTAGAAATCAAATATGTCATTATTTGATTCTTTCATTACATGTATCCAAATCTCTATTTGTATTTTTCATCAGTCAATGCCCACTTATGTAGTCAATAGCTAGTATTGACCCTATTCTAACATCTGTGTTGCAGTATTTCTGGCTTCATCTGGGAACGTGGAAGTCGCCATCACTACTGGACGCTGCGCTGTGTTGAAGAAATCTCCTGTAATTTGGACATCTATATTGTGCCTTAACTGTTCATAAGTGACTACTGAGCGTGCTCCCGCCACTGCCTGCGAGTCGACTGCCATCGTCCCGGTGGGAGGCAGTCATGCCGCAGTGATCGTCTAGCCTACACCTGGCCCTCCATGTCAGTCCAATGGCGCTCTTCGGGAACGGTGCAGAGGACGCTGACTTTCTCCCTCCTGACGACCCCGCGGCGGTCACCCTCGAGCCCCAGCCGGAGAATGTGCCCAAGCCAAACTCGAAGTCAAAGCCGCCATCGAAAAGACGGCCGTTTAAGAAGCGTGCGCAACTGTTCACCTGTCCGGTGTGCAACGCGATCGTCAAGTACAAATCCAATTTCAAACGACATATGGAGCGTGTGCACGGACCTAAAGTCAAACGGGCCGCATGTACTGTGTGTCGAAAGCGCTTCAGTGACGTGTACGAGCTACGCAGGCACAAAAAGACTGTTACGCATTTGAAGCTGATGAAGGATGCTGCGACAAAGACTGTTCGTACCGTCAATGGTCCTTATGAGTGTTCCGTTTGCCGGTGCAGTTTTACATCCAAGCGCGCGCTGGAACGACACAAGCACGATGAGAAGCCGCGAGTGCTGCCCTGCGACCTCTGCGGACGAAAGTTTCAAACGTCGGTGGTGTGCGCGGCTCACAGACGGCGCCACTTTTGGCGCGGGCTGCCCCGGTGTCGCGCCTGCGGCGCCACTTTCGCCTCCGAGGTGCATTTGTCGCGCCACATTGGGAACCACAAGAGCGAAACGACAGAGGTGGTCAGGTATTAGATAGATAGCCTGTGCTGTTGGTGGACGTCGACGAGTCAATGAGTGGTATTGCTTGGTTATGTGCGTTTTGTGAGATCATCGCTTCATGGGGATGGGCGCTGTTTCGAGCACACTGAAAAGCTACACGCCAACGGGGATTTCATTCGTGTGACTCTCTGTGTGTTCATAGTTTCGGTTGTTGATCAATTGTTTCATGTGACAATTTTTGATGTGTTACTGTGTGGTACTCTGCTTAGCCTTGTATGTGTGATCGCTTTTGAATATGTTAGGGTGTCCTGGGTGCCCTGTAGGCAATTTAATCACCGGTCTTCTTGTTCACGCTTTTTTTGCCGAACTAATTCATCTTTATTTGTATCATTTGAAGTATCTTAAATTATAGCATCTAAATGCGAATTTTGTAAGCCTGTAACATAATTTTCTTTCGTTCTCATATCAGCTAGGTACACTCGGGGGCAGATTGATGTTCCAACACTCCCTACCCATCGGGCTCCCATTCAGCACTGGCTGCCAGTGGCAGCACTGTTAGCTGCCACTGCCAGTGCTGCCAGTGGCAGCACTGGCAGCACTAGCACTGGCAGCCAGTGCTGAGCCATGGGAGCCCGATGGGTAGGGAGTGGTGGAACATCAATCTGCCCCCGAGTGTACTACATTCGTGGCATGGACAGCCCTTAACGTACATGACCCGCTTAGCTATTGATTTGCTTGTAAGCTCTTCAAAACAAACGGAAAGTTGCGTTAGTTATTTGATGAGGTCTGAGGGACGTACGCTAGCTTTTTTTAGTCTGATAACTTGATTGATACCCACGTATGTGTAAATCGATTTCAGTGCGTCGTATATGTGTTTTCATTCCACCGTTAAATCATAAATGTGCCTCAGAGCATCACAGCGTGAATGTTTTTCAGTAGCACAAAAGTGCAGTTGCATGCACTTGAGTGTATGCATCGGGATTTTCATACTATTGCTGAAGTGTACAAAGTCCGGCATCGTCATTGCAGTTTTCTTAATAAATCGTATCACGTTTTTCAGCGCGAGTGTTTTAAAGAAGTGTTCACTGTCGCGTTGCGCTGAACATTTAGTAGATACACGCATCTCTGATCTTCTCCCAAGGAGGATTGGTTATATTGTAAGTGCGTGATCGTGCGAAATGTTATAATGTTAGTTTTTTGTGGGGCTCTCCAGAAGACGATCAGACCTAGATGAAACAACACATAAACTTTATCTCGCTCTGGAAGCGCCGTATCCGAAGGCGCTTGTCTCTGTAGGTAATTTACTTTGAATCCATTCTGTGCCGAGAGAAGATATGTGCAGAGCTTTGTTGGATGCCGCTTTAGCGGCAGCTCTGATATTGTGCCTTCAGTTCCGCTACACGGGTAAGCCGGTAGAGTCGTGGGTGTTTGATCTAAGTCCGTCTTCTCTCCACCCGTTATCTCACTTGAGTAGGATCCCGGCTGAGGTCTATCTACATAAACATCTGGCGTTTGCTAATTTTGGTAGGTGCTTATACGATTTACAGGTAACAAGGTATGACTTATCTAGCTACTCGCCCCACAGCGCAAGTTCAGGACCATGCTTCCGTCATTTCTGCCTCTGTATTGTCCCTTCTCATTTATTCGTCGCCTCTCCCCCTCCCTCCCTCCTTCTTTCCGCCTGCTGTCTTCTCTCTCCCTCTCTCTCTCTCTCTCTCTCTCTCTCTCTCTCTCTCTCTCTCTCTCTCTCTCTCTCTCTCTCTCTCTCTTTCTCTCTCTCTCTCTCTCTCTCTCTCTCTCTCTCTCTCTCTCTCTCTCTCTCTTTCTCTCTCTCTCTCTCTCTCTCTCTCTCTCTCTCTCTCTCTCTCTCCCTCTCTCTTTCTCTTTCTCCTCAACCCCACTCCTCTTCCTCACTCTTCCACCTCCGTCCTCCCTGTCCTCTATCAGCACAGTCCTCCCTCTCCTCCGTTAGCTCATTCCTCCATCCCTCGGTCTCCTCTCGTCAGTGTCTCAGGTTCCGAGTCTGGTGAAGCGCGACTGCATGATGGACTACTGGGGCTGGCTCTATGCGGGAGACGAGTCGGTCACCTATTTTGATCGCGAGTGCCAAAACTGGATCACCCGGCGTGGAAATCATAAGGTCAGCGTCGAGGAACGGCCGGGAGGTGTGTGATCACTGATCTGAGCGATGAGATTCAGATTGGGGATATTATAACTCTTGCCTTAGCTCAAATATGAGCACGATTAGAACGACTAGTTAGAACGGTTCATACTTCATAACACGATCGAGAGTGGGTTGGTCATCAAAAGAAGATTGAATATCGGAAGCGAAATGGGACAATTTGGTAAATATGGTCAAGGAAGACTATCTAACCCTCCTCTGCGCCTGTGGGCTGCCCCTCCCCCTCCCCCGTAGGCCGTAGTTTTGTGCCGTGTGTTGCATTTTAACCCGGCACCGCCTGGGCTATTTCCGTACCCACATCAGCCTGGGGGGGGTCGGATCCGACCCCCTCCCCCCCCTGTTATCTCGAGAACCAATGGTCGTATCGAGCCCCGCGAGGCGGCGTTCGAAAGGTCTCTACAAGACCTTCCCAAAGCGCTCTTAAGATTTTAAGATTGAGGTCAACTTTCGGGTCAAGGTCAGGTCAAAGGTCAAATTCAGGGGTTTTGCATGATTAGGCTTACGGACAGCGGAATCGATAGCTGCTGCTCGAAACTCACCACAAATGACCTCAAAGACCTAGTGAAGGTACCATGTGCGTATAGGGGTCATACTAAGTACGGGTCAAGGTCAGGTCAGGTCACGAAAGGTCACGGTTTTCACTTTCTGATACTCATACATGGGCGTGCGACACATGTTTTATGGCTTATTTTTCACGCCAAATCCGATGGTAATGGTTATATGTGACCCCAAGTCACTGTGCTGGTGATAAGTGTGCATTGAAAGCATAAAAAATCGTTTATTCCATACATAACTAAACGAGGGCTAAGAAAAAAGGTCAATTTTTCAACTTTTTATTTTTGACATAAAAATGCACTTTTCTAGACGAGCTTTGTCCCAGGAATCTAGTGGTGCCATTTGTTTTTACATGCGATGTTCAGAAGTGCCTCTAATTCGCGAAAATGCTTATGACGTCACCATGCCCTATGCATGTTGGAGCTATTTTTACAATTTGGGGGTCAAAAATCAAGATAGAAAGTTGAAATTTGGGACATCTAATGTTCTAATAGAGCTCTATAACATATATTCCGGTTTTTTGGAAATTCTCAAAATTTTGGATTTTATTAGCTGTTTTCCAAAAAATACAGTTTTTTGAATTTTTAGGGGTGAAAAACGCATTTTATGGAAGATCCGAGATAGCCATTTTAAAGAACTCGTTGAGCTGCGTCTTTTCGTGTCCTTAATTTGCAATTTGCTTAAAATCTCGATTTTTGGCGATTTTTTAAACATTTACCATTTTTTGACTGAAAACGCCATGTAGTTACATCACTAAAATCGATATATCTCAAAAATTGTTGAGAATTTTTTCTTAAAAATTGCACAGGAGACGTCAAATTGATGGGGGAGAAGGTATGCGAAGTTTCAAGTTGATAGCGCAAGCGGTTCATGATTTATTCAAGAAAAACGGAGGGGGGGGGGGTCGGATCCGACCCCCCCCCAGGCGGTCGCGGGTTAAACGTGGAAGTGGTCAGTTTTTTTTTGTGCCGGTATGCTCCTTTTTAACCCTCGCATGTGTAGGGGGGTCGGATGGACCCCCCATGGTTTTTCGCGAATAACTCGCGTAAAAAGCGGCCGATCGCGACGAAACTTTCAGTACCCTCGCATTTATCAATTTTACACCTACCCTGAAAATTTCATGACCCTGACCCCAATGACCTTTGACCTGTGACCTCTTTTCCGAGACCATGTTTGGCCGGAATCGCGATTCCGCGTATGTCGGCTCGCATTAGCCGCGCGTTTACAAGCTTTTCGTGGTTTCAAACGTTCAAACATGTGATTTGATGTTGCTCCCATGCATTAGGGTGGGTGTCAAGGTCACCTGAAGGTCAGGTCAGGTCATTGACCTTTGGTGACCTCGGTTCACTTTTTCGAGTTTTACATGTTTCTAGGCTAGTTTTTGGAGCTGAATTCGAATTTGGCAACCATTTGAACATTTACGAAGTAGTTTTGGTGACTTCGTAACATGTTACGAAGCTGTCAGAGGCGGTTGACACGTAATACTAATACCCGTCACGACGCCTACTGGTTGACCTGACCTGACCTGACCCGACCTGGTCTAAATGCTTAAAGACATCATCTGTGATCAAAACTAACACGATATTCGTGATCAGCACCCCGAAAAACCCCTTAGCAGCCACACTTTACGACTTTCTAACAGGTCCCGATTTTCCCGACCTTGGGTCATTGACCTAACCTGGAAGGTCAACCAATGACCTAGGACCTTAAAATTGGGTATCATCGGCTTCCTCTCGTCACGGGCAACACGCTCGTTTTTTCCGCGAAGCTCTAGCTCGATCAGGGGCCAAACGGCAAGGGGGGGGGTCCAACCGACCCCCCCCCCCCTACACATTAGAAGCTGGAAAACGCCGCACACATGCGAGGGTTAACATTTATTGAATAATTAAAGGTTCTGTGATTTTTGGTTTTGGATATATGACCTTGTTATTCAGGTCATGCCCCCAATGTCAAAGTTCCGATACTTTGCATGGATGCTGGTCTTGTAATTTGTCAGCTATTTACCTACGCCTTTACTGCTTTTTAAAGAGGTTTGTCGTATCGTAAGCATAACTCGAAGATGCCTGAGCTCCGCTTTTACATTTTACCCACTCGAAGAATTAAACTATACGCTAATGGTCAGTCAGTTGTCTTGTCACAATGTCATTCCTCATTGCACTCCAAGAAGCAGCATCGAACTTCAGCCAGACAATATATGTACGTCGTGCACGTCACAGTGTATATAAATAGTGCACGTTACGGTGTTACCTGAAGCGGCCCTGTCTGGGTAGACTGTGCCGCCGCGCTGCCGTGTCCTGCGGCACAGTAGGTATGTATATTACGGCCCGGGTCGACCGGTAAACGGATCGTGTGTCTTCGGCCAGGTGGACCCGAAACTGGAGTTTTACGATCCCGGCGCAAAGGCAAGGCCGGTAACAAGTGCAGACAGGCCTTCAAAAACGGCCTGCCTCTTCGACCGCGACCCTGGTGAGTATAATAGTCATCGGTAGGTAGGTGAATTACGAACGTGAAAAGTCGGGATTAAACACTGGCCTTGATTGCCGCGTTAATTGCTTCTGCAGTGCAATGTAGGTATGAAGGGATGTGGTCCTGACCCCGACAGTTTCATCACACCTTTCCTAGCCTTCTGTCCTATCCTTCATCTCCTTTCATCCAGGCTATGCAGTCTACTTTCGAAACTCCAGTCTCTCGTTACCTTTCATTTCCCTCCAGTCAAACGTTATAGACTTAACTCCCATTAGCTTTATACAGGTGATCTCTTCAGGTGTCACACGTCTTACACCAATCCAGGTCTCAGGCGAACCCTTGTTATGCATACAGTAACAGTCGA